>NW_025814038.1:447044-509764 GCF_021917145.1 Hypomesus transpacificus
GAATCCTGAATCTGGACATTTATGGAATTTTCTAAATATCCAACTAATGGACAATATTTCCCTGTCTGTATTAAGTGCCTGCTTGTAATGTCATAAGTGTAATAAATTAATCATTATCTTCCCTTTTACTCTTTTTATTTAAAACATTTTAAATCTTATGTCAATGAAATTCAGAGAAATGTAAATATAATTCTTTAATTTCACACTTGAGAAGGGTGATAATGGCTGTTGATGATGAATAAAAAATGTAACATAAATGTAATGCTACCTTTAACAAGGCACATACACAATAAGGCTCGTGAAGACAGATGGGATTTCCCTGATCTGATTGGCCTCATCCCTCTACCTCAAGGCTCTCATTACCATAGATAAAGTGTACTAAATCTGTCAGGACTGTTTAACTCGTTTGAATATTTATTTCTCCACTGGCGCATTTTTTTTTTAAGCCACAAGTTTACACTATAGAGTCTATACACGATACCCTACGTTTTTTTTTTTTTTTTAAGCGACCTCATCCGCCTGTCATTCTTGACATGCGCAATACAAACTGAAATCTGACCACAACCGGGACAGACACGGCGCGCTGGCAGTGGGACCGCAATAGGAACCGGCCTATTGTAGGCTATCATAGCAACTTTAACAAATCATACTAACAAAAATGTTAGAAGCTACTAGAAAAACGACAATTGCATTTGTTAATACTGAGATGAAGATCACTAAATATAGATATTGATCAAGTTATTAGAGCGAAAGTCAAAAGTTTTCTTCCAAGGGAAGGAAGTTTGTTGTGACGAAGGAAATAGAATAGGAAAGTCGGGAGGGACTGCGGTAGGCGGATAGTGCCTTGGTACCGGATAGACATCGACCATGGAGGAATTTGGGTCTGCGTTGGAAAAGAACGTCGCAGATTTGACGGTTATGGACGTTTACGATATAGCCGCAGTGGTGGGTCAGGAGTTTGAGCGGATCATTGACCAGTATGGCTGCGAGGCTCTGTCGAGGCTCATGCCGAAAGTGGTGCGGGTCCTGGAGATACTGGAAGTGATGGTCAGCCGCAACAACATCAGCCCGGAGACTGAGGAACTGCGGCTGGAACTGGATAAACTCCGCTTGGAGAGGATGGAACGTCTGGAGAAAGAGAAAAAACACAAAAAGGTCAGTAAGCTATAGTTTAGACGATTGAACACGAATGATTATGATTATCTACCAAAATGTGATGATGTCAGTTTTATTACTAAAGATTATAGTATCATGTCAATGCAATTACGGCTATGAATAGGCTATACACAAGGTCTGGGCTATATTTCGCTCGAATAAGCCAATTATTGATAATTCCACTCACATGTTTCTGTGTTTTTCCATTTTATGTTTGGTCTACAATCAATCACCTAGAAACGTTGCAGGGAGTCCTGTCTTCAATGGGTGGTTAGGGGTCTAATATCATACAGAAATCAAATATACCAGACCTTTGCTACTGATCACAAGCCTTTACTGTAAGATCTCCTATCAGAGAAAGTCCTGGGTTTACTCATAAACTCCAGCAGCTCTTACAGAATAGCTGCTGTAAACTAGATGTTATGACTAGCTTGTGACACTGACACAGCAGGATGGTGTGTGTGTATACATGTATGTATGTATGTGGTTCTGTGGTTGTACGTGTGGTTGTATGTGTTGTGTTGGGTGCGTGTGGGTTGTTGTGTGTGTGGTTTTCATGTGTATGTACGTATGCATGCATGTGTGTGTGTGTTTGGTTGTGTGTGCATGTGTGTGTATGGTTGTGTGAATGGTTGTGTGGGTGTGCATGTGTGTGTATGGTTGTGTGAATGGTTGTGTGGGTGTGCATGTGTGTGTATGGTTGTGTGTATGGTTGTGTGTGAATGGCTGTGTGTGTGTGTGTGTGTGTGTGTGTGTGTGTGCAGGAGCTGGAGCTGGTGGAGGATGTGTGGAGGGGAGAGGCCCAGGATCTCCTGTCCCAGATCGCTCAGCTACAGGAGGACAACAAGGCCCTCCTCACCAACCGGTCAATCAAAGACCCCCTGAGTGAGGAAGACCTCCAGAGGCATGAGGGTGAGGATTCCTCTAACTCCTTAACCTTTCACCTTTGACCTTTCACCTCTCCCAGACAGGAAGTTGATTTCACGAAAGGAGGAAAAAGAACCGATGAAAAGGTGCCCATCTGGTCAGTTTGGCTCCAAAAAGAGGAACTCTCTCTCTCTGTCTGTCTGTCTGTCTCTCTGTCTGTCTGTCTGTCTCTCTCTCTCTCTCTCTCTCTCTCTCTCTCTCTCTCTCTCTCTCTCTCTCTCTCTCTCTCTCTCTCTCTCTCTCTCTCTCTCTCTGTCTCTCTGTCTCTCTGTCTCTCTCTCCCTCACACACACACAAAGGAGGCCTTCTCTGTGTCTCTGAGTCTGAGCCAGGCTCTTCGCTGCATGACTGGCTCTGACGTGATGCTACAGAGGGGCTCCAGTCCCCCTGACACGCTCTCTCCTCAGAGAGGAGCACAGCAGGGACAGAGCAGCCTCAGGCCTCAACACACCTGTGGTACACACACACACACACGTACACACACACACGCGCACACACATACAATTATAATATATACTATCATACCACACACACACTCACACGGGCAGTTTCTATGAAACAACTTATGTTGTAGGTTTAATCTCATCCACAACATCAGGCTGTGTGTCACAGTGTATTTTGAGCTCCTGGAATCTGTGACAAATACTTTTATAGTGTGAGAGGGTGTGTGTGTGTGTGAGAGATAGGGTGTGTGTGTGAGAGAGAGGGTGTGTGTGGGGGGGCCGGGGGGTGGGGAAGCTATTTTAAACCCAGCATGCGTTCACAAACAGGAACTGAGCTTCAGTGCTCGTCATTTTCTACCTCCAACGCAGTCAATCACACACACAAGCCCACACGCACACGCACACAAACACACAAATGAGGTCTTGTCTGTGTCGGCCCCTGAGCCCCTCTCCCCCGCCTCTTGGTCGCAGGCATGTCGGAGAGAGAGCGGCAGGTGATGAAGAAGCTCAAGGAGGTGGTGGACAAGCAGAGGGACGAGATCAGGGCCAAGGACCGAGAGCTCACGCTGAGGAACGAGGACGTGGAAGCTGTGAGACCCTCCCTCCCTCATTCCCTCCCTCATTCCCTCCCTCATTTCCTCCCTCATTCCCTCCCTCCTTCCCTCCCTCATTCCCTCCCTCCCTCATTCCCTCCCTCCCCCCTCCCTCCCTCCCTCCCTCATTCCCTCCCTCCCTCCATTCCCTCATTCCCTCCCTCCCTCCCTCATTCCCTCCCTCATTCCCTCCCTCATTCCCTCCCTCATTTCCTCCCTCATTCCCTCCCTCCCTCATTCCCTCCCTCCCCCCTCCCTCCCTCCCTCCCTCATTCCCTCCCTCCCTCCATTCCCTCATTCCCTCCCTCCCTCCCTCCCTCATTCCCTCCCTCCCTCCCTCCTCTCACAAACGGCCGTCGAGCCAAAACCACGATCGATTTGAGTGTATTGATTGCGTGGGTCGGTAAACAGCCCCATTGCGTGCCTCTGTGTCTGCCTCTCCCCCCCCCCCCCCTCCAGCTCCAGCAGCAGCAGTCCAGGCTGATGAAGATCAACCACGACCTCCGCCATAAGATCTCCGTGGTGGAGGCCCAGGGCAAGGCCCTCATTGAGCAGAAGGTGGAGCTGGAGGCCGGCGCGCAGACGCAGGGACAGGAAGTGGGCGCGCTGAGACAGGAAGTGACACGTCTGCGGGAGCGCTTGAAGGGCGACGCGCCTACCCAGGACCCTGAGCAGTCCCCTCCGCAGCCCCCCTCGCCAGCACAGGTATCGCACAGGAAACACGTATGTGTGAAGTCAATGTGTGAACCTGCACTTCCGTTGATTTCGTTGATCACGGGGCTAGGCCACGCACACCATTGCTAGCCCTAGCTAGGCCTGGCTTGCAGGGCTAAGATCCCACCAGGGCTGGCTAGCGGGCTAGCAAGCTAGCTAGGATAGCGAGTGTACTTATGACCTGGTCAGGATTCTACAGGAATTTCTTAGCCTTCCATTACTTTTCATTTCACTTTCCTCTCGGGATGCTGGCGTGAAGCTAATTGACCTTCTTTTCAGCTGCCACAATGTCTGAGGAAAACCAAAAGAGATGGTTGATGGATCTATGATGAGTTAAAACCTTCGTCTTGCCTCCCCAGTCTGGTACGGAAGCTCTGCTGACAGGGGCCGAGAGCTTTGCCTGGCCAGAGAGACACTACCCCCCTGAGCTGCTGTTGGGGGGGTACGATCCTGAGCCCTGCCCCCCGTCCCTCTCTCCCTACCCTGGGGGCCGTGAGGAGGAGGTGGAGGAGGTGGAGGAGGAGGCGGCTTTGTTATGGGTAATCTCGTAGTGCTAGCTTGGGTTAGCGCCGGATGCTAGGTTTTCGGCGTAACCCTGGTAACTCTGCCCTGCTCCCTTGCACAGCATCTAATAGGTAGTAACACCCGTAGAGCACGGAGTTGAAATGCCGCCGCACTGACCATGAGGATGTGTTTGTGGGTTTGGTTAAATGTTTGTTGTGCTGTGTGATTTACTTCAACCTCAGTAGTTCAACTCACCAGAGACCCCTCACTCCTTACTAAATCAAACGTGTGGGTAAAAGAAATGAGAGGAAGGAGGGAGATACAGTTTCCTGTAACTACCCTTTGAGATGTCTAACCCTTATTTCTGCCCTTCAGCACTCACAGATTTCAGTTGAATGCGTAGCATGTTTGTATTCACTGAACCGTCTAAAAAAAGACGCAAAAGGACGTAAAAAGTGGCGATTAAAGTAGCACATTGTTACCTTTTAACTACGCGGCCATTGTCTGCTCAATGTCTGGTTAGCTCTGTTTGCTGCATGCAGTGGACTGAGTTGTTGTGAAGTTTCAGGTCTGGTCCGAATCATTGTGTTGCATCCTTCCTATCTCCCTTCCTAGATTACATCACAAGCTTAATCGTCCCCTACAGATTCATAATCACCTTCCAGAAGGAAAACTGCTTTTCTGAAGAGTTTTCACAGGACAGGGTTATGGTCCCGCCATAATCCAGGTTGCCAATTTGATCATAACATAGTGTGTAAAGAAATATTTTTGGCTGAAAAGGAAAGGGGGGTTAGGAAGAATGATTTTCAGAGGTATTGGTACAAGGCCCCGGTGTCTGGTTGAAGTTCACCTCATGTACCACCAGGAGGCGATGTATGATGAGGACATGTCTGCCGTGTTCCAATATTTCACCAAGGTATCCTTCCTCCCGCCCCCCCTTCCCTCCCTCCTTCCTGCCGTCCGTCCCCTGTTCCTCTGGGTGATGTCCCTGTGTCCCTGCAGGAGGCTCTGTGCGATGAAGACGCCGCAGGGTTGGACACCAAGGACCCCAACCGGCCCAGGTTCACCCTGCAGGAGCTGAGGGACGTTCTTCACGAGAGGAACGAGCTCAAGGCCAAAGTATTCATGCTACAGGAGGAGATTGCTTACTATAAAAGGTAGGGTGGTTTACCTCGGGAAACACAGGCCGCTTTGAGTCGGTGCTACGTTGTGGTTAGGATGGTGGTGATGATGATGATGATGATGGTGATGATGGTGGTGGTGATGATGGTGATGAGGATGAGGATGATGGTGATGATGATGAGGATGATGGTGATGATGATGAGGGTGATGATGGTGGTGGTGATGAGGAAGATGGTGATGAGGATGAGGATGATGGTGATGATGATGAGGGTGATGATGGTGGTGGTGATGAGGAAGATGGTGATGATGGTGATGAGGATGAGGATGATGGTGATGATGATGAGGATGATGGTGATGATGATGAGGGTGATGATGGTGGTGGTGATGAGGAAGATGGTGATGATGGTGATGAGGATGATGGTGATGATGATGAGGATGATGGTGATGAGGGTGATGATGGTGGTGGTGATGAGGAAGATGGTGATGATGGTGATGAGGATGAGGATGATGGTGATGATGATGAGGATGATGGTGATGATGATGAGGGTGATGATGGTGGTGGTGATGAGGAAGATGGTGGTGATGAGGATGAGGATGATGGTGATGATGATGAGGATGATGGTGATGATGATGAGGGTGATGATGGTGATGAGGATGATGGTGATGATGATGAGGGTGATGATGGTGGTGGTGATGAGGAAGATGGTGATGATGGTGATGAGGATGAGGATGATGATGATGGTGATGATGGTGGTGGTGATGAGGAAGATGGTGATGATGGTGATGAGGGTGATGATGATGATGAGGACGATGATGTCTGCTCTTTCTCTGTCTCCAGTGAGGAGATGGAAGACGACACTGGATCTCAGACTTCGTCACCCTCTCCTGAACTGAGGTCTCGGGCCCATGCACAGCCAGAGTCAGGAATCAAGCGCCTGTATGTAACAGTAACACACGCTGTCGCAAAAACACACACACACAAACACACACTAGCCCTTTTAGTCAATCTGAGACACATAAGTCAAAACGTCTCAATTCATGTTCAATCACAGACTCGCAATATATCAATAGCAATAGCCCACGCAGTTGCTGAGATGACAGACTTTCAATAGTTTGGGCAATTTGGGGGGGCATGTCCGCATCCATCTTTAGCTCATATTCACACTAAAGCAACTAAGGCATGACTCTGGTTCATCTTCAGTGAAGTGAGAGGTATTAAGGGCCGTAACAGCTACATTTTCACCACTGTTCTAGAATTCACTCTGTAGTGAGAAGTCTGATATGAAACATACTAGGTGGATACGGTCCTTGTCTTTCCCTCTCTGCTCTCTCCCACTATTTGTGGGTATGTATGTGTGTGTTTATACCCATGTACTTCTGTGTGACAGGATTTTTACAGCCATAATGCCGATGGTGGCAGCTGGCTTGATTCGAGATGACCCCACTTTACAGCCAATCAGACGTCTCATGTCTCTTGTATGACAATTTTCATTGGTTGGCCTCTCTATCACTTACTTTCACATCTAACACCTTGTATAAGAGTTGCTTCAATACATTTGAAAAACATTTCGATCGTAAACTTGTGAGTTAGCTTCTATAGCTGGCTTTCATTGCTTGTGTTTGTATTTATCAGAGTAATATACATATATTTATTATCATTATTATTAATGATTATTGGTGTTTTCTTCTCGCTTGTACAGTATTTCTGCATTCTCTAGACAACGTTTAAAGTAACGCTACCAAGCTAGCAGTTTTCCGGAACAAATCTCCTGTTTGATTATTGTTGGCTACTATGATGACATCATGGTCTATGAGGTTGACGCAACTCTTCTGTTAGAAGGCTCGGACGTCTCCACCCACTGCATGTGTTGGGCCCGTGTAGCCGGTGTAGATCGCTAGCTTTCCGTTGGCGTAGCTGGTAGTGGTCGCGCTGGAAAAGTCGGAAGGTGGTGGGTTCGATCCGTTGTGTGGATAAACGTCCTCCGACGGTGGCGCGACCACGTCTGTTACACCCGCATGGGCCCCTCAACCTTCCGTAGACGCGCGTATTTTGATTTGCTGATTGTGGGGCATTCTGAATCATTTCCCAATGCAGGGATGACAAAATCAAGGAATCAGCCAGTCAGAATAGAAAATCACTTATTGTCCCTCCTGTATAATGCACTAAAATGTTTGTAGAATACTTAATGACTGACCGCAGCTTATAACACTAATTGCCATGGATGTTTAAGATTCAGTTTCTGTCATCACCATAGAGCACATCTTGGTACAGCTCAAAATTACAATTTAAGATACCTTTCTTCCTTTAACCGGACTGATCTTTCAACATAGGACGAATATTTCAACAGAATTTGGAGAATTACCTTCTACAGTATATAGTTTCCTCCTTCCTCAGTCATGGTGGCTCATCCAGGAATCTTAATTCTTCTTTCACTAAGCAAAGCCAAACACATTTTCTCACAGTTTAATTATATTAATGGTCACATTACTTAAAATCAATCAATCAATAAAATGGTACTAAAATATTGACATAGTTAAGCAGTTCTGGTAATAACGCATGTGAAGTAGGGACGATTTGTTTATTATTAACATGAACTACTTAACATGATTACAGTATTATTACATGTTGAGCGTTTTACGACCACCATAACGTCACATAACCATAAAGTCATTGTTGAACAAAGGTTTGTAACAAACTCTCGCTCGCTCGCTCGCTCTCTCTCTCTCTCTCTCTCTCTCTCTCTCTCTCTCTCTCTCTCTCTCTCTCTCTCTGTCTCTCTCTCTCTCTCTCTGTCTCTCTCTCTCTCTCTCCCCCTCCAGGTTTAGTTTTTTCTCCCGAGACAAGAGGCGGAACTCTCAGCGGAACGCACAGTTTGATGACAGCTTCGGCTCCTGGGCGCGGAAAGATGATGTGTACACAGAAGAGGCCCAGGAGGCCTTGCAGCAGATCTAGTCATCCTGGGCAGCGCTTGATGAGGTCACTCTAAACACCCTTCCTGTCACACCCCAGTCCATCACTTAAAGCACTCTAATCCCCAGCTTGTGCTTACCTGCTCCATCCAGTACCCGGGCAGGGTGAGACGAGGAGATCATGTTTTTGGTGACGGGACTTTGGGGACCTGTGGTCTGGGACAGCTTGAAGGAGACTCATTAAAAATGCATTTGATCTTTATTTATCCCAAAGTGAAACCCAAGTGGACTGTTCAGAATAGAGCGATGGGGAACGCAGGCTCCAAATGGCAGGAGGATCGTAAGTGTGTGATTGGCCAAGAGATAGGTTAGCAAACGCGGTGAGGAGAGTTCAGGAAGTTCAGGAAGTGGAATACAGGAAGCTTATTTTCGGAGACAAATCCTGTCAGAGAAGGTTTCAGTGACAGAAAAGACGTAGATACATTTTTCACTTTGACATTTGTATTGGTAATATTGATAATGAGGTATGGACTTGATGTATTCCCTGGTCCCACAGACCTTGTGGTAAGATAGTGACTCCAGGCAGCTTTGGGGCATTGTTGCTCAGCCCCTTGTTCACCAGCATTGGCAGGTTTTGTACTCTTTGTCGTTTTGGCACTGATGTGAAGGCTTTTAAACAAATTGATAACACGAGTAACTGAAATTTGCACATTAATTGGTTGTGTGAGATGTTTTTAAATTAAAATCCTGACACTACCAAGGAAATCCGTGCCAAGGTCCGTGCCAAGGTCTACTGGTAACATGGCACTTTTTTCCAAACATTTCCTCATTGTCCTCAGTTAAACATGTACATCGGGCCCTGTTGGTAGAAATCAGCGCAGCCAGTGTATTTAATTCACACAAAAAACGTCCTAAAAACAATGGTTTTCACTTGGCAGACACATTGTAAAAAAAATTCTTAATGAAGTATTATTCTGGCTTTGTTGTGCCTTTTCATGGATGACTAGCTCATGTTAAAACACAAACAACAGTATGATTGCCAGGCAGTTAAGGGGTTGTAGTAAAGTGCAAGTTCATTAAACCCTCCTGTCCACTCACCTCATGTAACATCCTAGATAAAGCAAAATGATCAACAATTGTTTTGTGTTTCACTTTTAAACTTAGGTTGCAGTCAATGATGGAAAGCTGTTGAGATGGTGTAACTTTGACTCGTATCACTCAACACTTCAGTCTGAGGCGATATCTTTTAGATGTTTTAAGATCCTTCAGCCTCAAATAGGGCAAACGAAAAGCACTGGTGCCGTTACTTTGACAATAACTGTTAAGTTATGTATTTCCTGATGCAAGATACTCGTATTAAAGGTTCTAAATGAATACTGAAGGGGTTCAAAGGGAGCAGGTTTACTGATGTGTTGAATTCTGTCAGATAGTAAATTCTATTTAAAGGGAAGTATTTGGATTTTATGGGGTGAATTTGTAATCTGATAAAACTGTTTTGCCCTGTTTTATCCTGTGGTTAAAAACCACATGACTACTCAGCGCCTAACCTAAGTTTTGGTATAATTATAATGTATAACATTATAAGTTTTAACATACAGTGTGCAAAAATTCCTGCTTAATAAACATAAAGAATTGCCTGATCCAGAATATAATGTGTTCACCATTACGCCACATAATGTGCAGTGTTGTATGTTTCCTGACTTGTGTAATGAAATTACACGACTGCAGAGTAAAACGGTCTTTATTCTGATCACAAAAATAAAGGTTACGACAAGAGTATACCACACACAAACTAACGATGAAACTCTTCTGGATTCCTTCAACTTATAAAAGGTGTTTAGGTGACCAACCAACAAAATGTGTTTCCACCCAATGTGATTCAGCAATCTCAGAACTCAGGTGTTCATCTCCTGTCCCTTGTTCTGTATGTGTTCAGGTGTCTCTTGTCATCCCTCCCTCTGTCATCCCTCCCTCTATCATGGCTCAAATCTTTTCTTTCTCTGTGGTACTCTCTGTCTCTCGTTTTCTCGTGGTCATTTCTTCTGCCTCTATTTGCCCGGTCAGTGTCTCTCTCGTGGCTTGAGGAGAAATCATTCCCCCCTCGCTGACGAACTTCCCGGTCTCTTTCCCACTCTCTCCCACCGTCTGCCCAGTCCTGGTTCATTGGGACGCCCACCAGATTTATCGGTTTGCGGAAAGGTCTGTCTTTTCCACCAAACCGCAACTGTCCAGACTCTTTTTTCCCTCCCTGTCCTCCTCCAAATCGTCGGGGTATCCATCCTTTGAGAGTTCTTTCCTGCTCGAAGTCCACGAACAAATCATTTTGGTCAACCACCAATTTGTTGGCCTCTCTCCTTGCCCTAACAAGAGACCGTTCTTCTTTGTACTCAACGAAAGCATATCCCTTGGAAAAGCCGGTCACAATGTCCCTCACAAGGCGGAGCCGATTGATGTCGCCGTACTTTGAGAATACGTCACGTAACTTTTCCTCCGTTGTTTGTGGGTTCAAGCGGGAAACGAACAGTGTAAGAAGGGGATCTCCCAGCACACCTTTATTGGGCTTGTATCGGGAAAACATCGCCCTCCATACAGCCCGGTCATGGGGTTCCAAGTCTGTCCCATCGATGCTACCTGCTTTTAGCGGGTCGTACACCTTCGCTATTGGGCTCCAATCGTTCATATTAGTCAGTCGGAAGTTACGTGTTTTAACAACGTACTGCCTCCGCAGTGTAGAAAGAACAGGTCAAGTCTAAATTAGACGTCTTAACAGTTTGAAATAACATTGACCATGAACGCTTAAAGAGTTCCTGTCGACGCCAGAGATTGTTCTCAAATATGTGCATCAATGCAAACAGGCCGTGTCAAAATGTGGCTGTACACAAGGTTCCGTTAATCTCGAGGTGGTGCATCAATTAAATCTCTCCGTCTGGCTCTGTAAGCGTTAGCCACTACCAGAGCTGGTTTAAGGATTTATTAGACATTCTCTGCCACTAAGGTCGTAATTAAATGGGTCCTACTTCTGGACATTCTGTAATAAGGTCAGGGTCTGCCCACGATATTTTTGAAAACTTACAAACAAGCAAACCATTCGACTACTCTGCATTTTTGGAACAGCATCGACTTAAGTTTAGGTTAAAACCAGATTCCGAACAGGATGCTTTTGCATAAAACAGGTTTATTCAACAATGTCTTCACCCAAGCAAAGTGACTTATTCAAACACTTTCACATGGAGCATTTGGTTGTGGTCAAGTGACCGCTTCGTATGTTTAAGAGGTACAGATTTGTTCAAGTTTATAAAACACCCCACACAGCATGGCATTAGGGTAACATTTTAAATAGTGTGTTTCAATGTTTGGAATCACATTCCAGTTTTACAGAACCATTTGAAGAGGGCCCATAGTTTGCATCTCATAGTTTTGTTTTCTGCATGAACAAGAGGGTCTCTGGTGCCATAAATATAATTATTGCTAAGCAACTAACTGTCACACAACCAATTAAGAAAAACATTGTATAAAAATGCAGAACATTATAACTACTATCTGCATGCCATGGAAGCACTCTACTGATAATACAAAATATACAAAAGAGATGTGGTGGAAAACACTAGCATGTTTTATATACTGATAAATATATATTAAAAGTATTGATGTCTTCAATCTAGATGTGTTTGTCATTATATCCCCCCGAAAAACATTTGTATACACCCCTACACGCGCACACAAACTACCCCCCCCGCCCCACTTAATAAATTGTTACACATTCTGATGCTAAGGCAAATTCTTTTTACATTAAAAAAAAAAATCTATTAAGAAATAACAGCTTTTCCCTTTTCTTTGAGCCGATCTCTCCATCAATGTTTGAGCCACGGGTGTGCAGCGATGGAGGCTTTGCTGCGGTCCCCGTAGTCGTACTGCAGCTCTTCTCCCTCGTCGATGTCTCGAGATGCTACAAGGATGAGGTGAGGTATGCCGTTGATGTCATGGAGTTTGGTTTGACAGTTGCCCAGTTTACTGTGGTTGATCAGCCTGCCCATGCGACCCGTCTCTTTTGTGGCATCAATGCTAGACGAAAGGATACAAAAAAAAAAAAAAAAAAAAAACACGACAAAGCTTGTAGCGTATTCTTCTAAATGGAAAGATGACAAACCCTATAGCTCAGTCCTAACTTGAAAGCAACCAATGTAAACAGACTGTATATGAAAAGCACTGTTGTCCGGCCTACCAGTATGTTTTGCACAGGTACTGGAAGTAGTACATATAGCAGCCGGTGGCGGGGTTTTGAGCGTACTCCATCTCTCTTTGCTTGGCATCTGTGATTTCCAGCAGGTCGCCATGGTACTCAACCACAAACTGGCCTTTCTGGAAACTCTGAGTTGCAAATACTCCTCTTCCCTTCCCCTCTATATGCTGAACCTGTAACAAAAAACGAGACTCATATTACATTTAGTCATTTAGCAGACGCTCTTATCCAGAGCGACTTACAGTAAGTACAGGGACATTCCCCCCGAGGCAAGTAGGGTGAAGTGGCTTGCCCAAGGACACAACGTCATTTGGCTCAGCCGGGAATTGAACTGGCGACCTTCAGATTACTAGTCCGATTCCCCATCGCTCAGCCACCCGACTCCCTGGTATTAGATGTCAGAGCACACAGGTGACAGTTATGGAGAAATGACAAGCATGACATGCCACGTAAGACTGTACCTCCATTCCTTCCTCTATCCCATTTGTGATTAGATCATCAATGTGTTTCTTTTGTTCACACTGGCAAGGAAAAACAAAGAAAGAGAGAAAACTGTATAATACTTGCATGATACACTTCTGATACCAACATTTCCTAAACAATGAAGCATAGCCACGTATATTTAATATAATAATCAGAAATATATACATTTTGTTAATTGAACTGTTTTCTTTTTGTTCATTTGTTGTGATTAGTTTGAATTTAAACAAGATAAGTATTGCTGGGAAAACATGCATTATAAATTAAATTGACTCCAATCCTACCTTCAGCTCTGCTTTACATTTCCTGGAGCTTCGTCTTATAGGATAGTAGTCAGTTACTTTACGGTTTTGTGAATTCTCTGCACTGTAAAGAAATGAGGAAAATGTAATCAAAAACTTTTTTTTTTTTCTTCTTTAAAAAAATAAATAATTTACCAAACTGCTAGTTATGCTCAATGTGCCTACTTTCTGAACGCAGGCTTCTTCCCTTTGACCCTAGGTCGGATGCCTCTTCTGTACTTGTTGAGGTGAGCGGAGTTGTTGGCGAGGAATGGGTTGTGAATGACGTTGTTGCTGGGTGGAGGAGAGAGATCGTCTGGGGAACGAAGGCAAGCTGGAGGGTAGTGATGCTGAGAAGAGGCAAGGTCTCCTGTCCAGCAAGGAGGGTGCTGACTGTGACAACCTTCCCTCTCAGTCAGAGTCAAAACACAGGTATCCGAGTTAGCTGGGTTAAGTCTCCTGGCTGTAGGAAACATAAAAAACAGACAGTTATAATACACACATACCCTGGATAGATAAGTCATAGGGAAATATTTTGACATGCCCTGAACATGAACTTACCATCTCCTGGCTTTGATGTGTCATTTTGCAGAGAACATCTTCCAGGACACTTTCCTTCTTGAGTTAGTTTTATTGTCATCTCATCATGGACAGGTGACTTTGACTTGCTGGGGCTTAAAAGGGTGATGGAATGGCCACATACAATGTCCTGTGATATAAGGGGCAAGATGGACAACATAATCATATAGAGGCTAGAGACTATGTTTAGTCCGTTAATATGGTTAGTATCGTTGTATAACATTTCCAGTAAGATTTGCATCCCAAGAGTTGATTAGATCACTGCTTGCGTTCGGTCGGGGAGATCCGTCAGAGAGTGTCCCTCTGACTCTTCTGGCTAACTTTGCCGACAATTGCTGAATCTGTTGGTTAACGTTTTCCATCTTGATTTGTATTACGATTCGTTATGGCCTACATTATGGCTCACTGGCTAACCTACGCTAGCTAGCACACAGCTTGTCACGTTGCATTTCATTATGAGACTCTAATACTAGTTTGCTAAATGGCGATCATGTATTGTGCACAACCACTAAAACAACACCGTGTTTGTACTGTAGCTCGATAGTCATCTAGCTAACTTTAGCAAATCATATATTAATAGGTTAGGTTCATAGGCTAGGCTACCTAGCAAGCTGGCTAGTTCCTTCTTTCTGTTTAGCCTGGCTAGCAGGTAGCGTTAGTGCTAAATGTGTCCAAATTTGGTAGTTTTTGCTAACGACCTACGTAGCTCTAGATTTTTGGGGGCATATCTTCAACATGTGGGTTTAAACATCAGCGAATTTTAATGCAATTTTAAAGCCGCACATTGGCGAACTTACCCCGTTCATTTCGGACTTCTTTTTCCTTTTTAATATTTGGGTCCACTCTGCAGTGAAACAATGATGTCCAACAAGGTGGTCTATCTCCCCTGTTTCACGCAGTATGGTCATCCCACCACCCTCTCCCCAAGAGTACCTTTCGATTCCCCGGTTGGATTGATTCTCTAGCTTACTGTCGTTGGTCTATTTGTTTTAGCGTCGAAATTATTTTAAAGGGGGAGGCATTTAAATTTTAAATGCTGTTGTACACTAGAACAGCAGTTCCATCACAATGTCGGTAGGCGGTGCTGTAACTGACCTGGAACAGTCGTTGATCTTCCAAATGGTCATCATCATTAATCACTTTTGCATGAATCAAACAAGATTATAACTATGTTAAATGTGATATGGTTAGAATTGCTTAACAATGGTTGTGTCATTCATGCATTCATGATAAGGATCTTGCGAATAAATACAATTGTATTTTCTCGCGTGCTTTTCATAAACTTTCCGAACAGTTTCAACCTTTTGGCTCGTGTGACCAAATAAAATTGATAAAAAGTTTATCTAGCTCTATTTAAAATGAACGGAATTTCTTAAGATAAATTATCCTTATATTTTTTATAATTATTCTAAAGGTTCGTGACTGCAAAATGGATTAAATTACATCAATTTGCAGTGGCCACTCCATCTGCAAACACTCTTTAAGCTCTGTTCAGGACATGCTAGACTTGTCTTTAGTAGGCTACTTATCCACAGCATTGATATACCTTACAACTTTGTTTTTCGTTTACAAAAAAGACTTCACAATGTGTGTATTGCTTCTAAAATATGTGCTTATTCATATCGTGACCTTGATTCGCATGGATGCCTTTGCATCCATGCGAATGTAACAACAGCCAATCAAACTTAATATTTCGACATAAAAGTGTCTTGCTACTGCATGACACTGACACAAAGTATTGTATTTTCTTAAGAATTCAAACCATGGCTTTCTCAACCTTATTTCTCTAACAGTAAAGTATCTGCCAAGCATCATCACAGGATACGTTCTTCACCTAAAAAAAAGTAGCGGGCGTCATTTCCTGCGAACGAGCAAACATTGTCACGTGATATAGGTTTAGCGCTCTGTTTCTCGAATCTGTAAGGTTGACAAATATACTTGAAATGTCAACTTTGTTATCGTTATCGTTTGCTTTACGCAAATGGACACTCGATGCTATCTCGAAGAGCGATTTTCATCGATTATCAGCGAGGAATTCGAATCTAAAAATTCCAGTCTTTGTATTGAGCGTCACGTGATCTACTCGCAGCTGGTGTTTGGTAAATATGGCGAAAGGTGGTTAGAACACAGCGGATCGAAGAGGGTGACATACCCCTAAACCACTGCGACAATTGTGACAGTCGTTTACTGTCAAGTGAGTATTACTGATTGGTAATAATGTCTGGGATCGTCACAGGAATGTTCCGAGATCATTGAGATTTCATTCAAAGCCGTGTGGCGTTGTTGGTTGTGAAACATTTGTTTGTTGTTTTCAGACTAGCAGTGAGGTAGCGTTGCTAGCCAGCCAACTTAGCACTCTCTAGCTAGCAAGCTAGTTAGCCCAATGCTAACGTAACGTAAGCAACGTAACGGCGGATTAACGTTACGTTGTGCTAGCTACAATGTGAAAGCATAACACAGCTGACATTAATATAATTGTTATAAAGTAACAGATGTAACTTTAGGTTCTTCACAGATAATCTCAACTATAAAATCAGTCTGTGGCATTAGCTAAGTGTATAGTATAATATTTCTAGACTCATCCACGCCTAGTAGGAATGGATATCACTGAATGTTGTGACCGTCGTCAACAGAAACCGATGGTGCTTACTAGTGTGATTAGGCAGTAACAACGCTGTGTGTTCTTTGCTAAACCAGGTAGAATTCAAGTGGTTTACCAGTAAATGGCAGTGGCTACTCTTCGCTTGCTAGTTAAGTAGACAACGCGCGAGTTAGCGAACGAACCACATCTCACTTTGCTAGCTTTGTAGCAAGCTAACGAAACCTTTGCTAGTTTCGATCCTCCTGACCAGACCACATGTGGACATGGAGAGGCAGCTAAATCTTTTTTTGCGTTTTGGACGTCCATATGGACGTCCATAGACTGACGGCGATGGCTGCTGATCTTTGCATGGATGGACGGACGGCGATGCTGTTCAGAGTGCCGTCCATAGAGGGAGCAGATATTTTGGACGGCGTCATAGCCGTCCATATGGACGGCGATGCTGTTCAGAGTGCCGTCCATAGAGGGAGCAGATATTTTGGACGGCGATGGATTAGCAGGGACGTCCCTCGTGCCGTCCATAGAGGGAGCAGATATTTTGGACGGCGTCATAGCCGCCCATATGGACGGCGATGCTGTTCAGAGTGCCGTCCATAGAGGGAGCATATATTTTGGACGGCGATGGATTGAATGTTTAGCAGGCTGTTGAGCTAACAGAACTGCCGAAGGCTACCATAGCATGTAGCTAGCTACATTAACTTTGGATGACTCAATCTTTTGTCAAGTTAATTTGTATGAATTGCATGTTAGTGCAATATTTACGCCTTTATTCTGTTTTTTTTACATAATCAGCAGTATGGTCTCATGACAATATAGACTTGAAAAACAATATGTTATGGTTTGGGTTTGCCTATAGGCTACATTTATTTTAATTATTTCGAGAATTGTTAATAAAGACTCATTTAAAAGGTTAACATTTGGAGTGTTAGGCCCATAGGCTATTACGTTTTGCATTTGTCTCCGCTCAAAGTGGTTCGTGCGCAACATTGGAGCTACTGACTGGTGGCTCCAAATCCACCCATAAAACACTTTAAACTGACGGCTTAAAAGACCTAAAGGGCAATGTATTTCATAGGGTCATAACACAATGTTAAAATCTTAATTGAGTCTTTATTAACAATTCTCGAAATAATTAAAATATATGTAGCCTATATCTAGGCAAACCCTAACCATAACATATTGTTTTTCAAGTCTGTATTGTCATGAGATTATATTGTTGATTGGCCTACTTTTGTATGTTAAAAATAAAATAAAGGCGTAAATATATAGCCTTCACTTAAATGCAATTAATACAAAATAACGTGACAAAACTTATTGAGTCATCCACGGTTGCTGTAGCTACATTCATGGTAGCCTTTGACGGCTTTGGTTTGGCTCAACACATCGTATTGTGTTTTGCATTGGTCTCCGCTCCAAGCGAGTGTTTGTTGTTTTGCGTTTATCTCCGTGCGCAAAGTTCGTGCGCAAGATTGGAGCTACTGACTGGTGGCTTCAAATCCACCCATAAAACACTTTAAACTGACGGTTTAAAAGACCTAAATGGCAATGTATTTCATAGGGTCATAACACAATGTTAACCTTTTAAATGAGTCTTTATTAACAATTCTCGAAATAATTAAAATAAATGTAGCCTATAGGCAAACCCAAACCATAACATATTGTTTTTCAAGTCTATATTGTCATGAGATCATACTGCTGATTATGTAAAAAAAACAGAATAAAGGCGTAAATATTGCACTAACATGCAATTCATACAAATTAACTTGACAAAAGATAGAGTCATCCAAAGTTAATGTAGCTAGCTACATGCTATGGTAGCCTTCGGCAGTTCTGTTAGCTCAACAGCCTGCTAAACATTCAATCCATCGCCGTCCAAAATATATGCTCCCTCTATGGACGGTACTCTGAACAGCATCGCCGTCCATATGGACGGCTATGATGCCGTCCAAAATATCTGCTCCCTCTATGGACGGCACGAGGGACGTCCCTGCTAATCCATCGCCGTCCAAAATATCTGCTCCCTCTATGGACGGCACTCTGAACAGCATCGCCGTCCATATGGACGGCTATGACGCCGTCCAAAATATCTGCTCCCTCTATGGACGGCACTCTGAACAGCATCGCCGTCCATATGGACGGCTATGACGCCGTCCAAAATATCTGCTCCCTCTATGGACGGCACTCTGAACAGCATCGCCGTCCGTCCATCCATGCAAAGATCAGCAGCCATCGCCGTCAGTCTATGGACGTCCATATGGACGTCCAAAACGCAAAAAAAGATTTAGCTCCTACTGTGGCTAGGACTAGCCCAGCTAACATATAGCATGGCTTAACCGGTTAGCCGTAACGATGCGTTAGCAAATTCGTGTAAGTGTTAGCCATTTAACTAGCCAGCTGTAGACCTAGCGCAGCCTTAAGATTTGCAGTTGTGTATTAACCGTAGTTGGTGCCTAGTGGTTTCAATAGTTAAATGAGAGCATACCTATGCCAAACCCATAATTACCAGTTATCTCTGACAATTTGTTAGAGGGCATTCTAACAAGTTAGGTACACGTTGTACCGTTTGACATTATACTCTGTAGTTGTGAACGACGTCAGTCCAGGAAGTTGGAAATAGCAAGGTAGTGCAAACACGTGCAATGGTCTGGGTCACATTGCAACTTGTAGGCTAGTTCAAGATCAGATAACTGGATTTTAAGTTACCAGACCACTCACTGCCTGATCGACACTAATATGTACGACTACATCATCTACTCTTAGGACTACATTCCATAAACAAAACAGTTGTAAGTGTAATTACTCCTATAGTTACGAACAACTTATCTGTGGAATGTTTTGTCACATACTTTGCAAGTTCGTGCTCCGTTAATTTCCGACGTTGAAAAATTCAGATATGTTCAATCCTAAAAGGTATTCATGCGTGAAGTGTGAAAAGGCTCAAAATGAGAAATTATTGTTCGTTTCACACATTGGGCTGCCATGTGTCTTGAGGAAGTTATGCTAATAATGCATTGCGTATCTATGAAAATCTAGCCTAGCCTGTTTTCATGCAGTCGTCTTTAACGTTTACACGTAGAAAATCTCTCCTTTGAATTGTTTAGATGTTAGAAAGACATAAACAACATTGTAAGTAGTTATCAATACTCTCTTGGTGTCAATAGCGAGTTAATAATATTTGTCTCGTGCAGATGATGGATCCTGGACAGGATTTACTCCTTGCTGCTTTGAGCGAGAGCGGCATCTGCGCAAACGATCTGTTCGACTTTGAACCTCAGGATGCGGCCCAGTCCTCTCCCCTCCAGCAGGTAAAAAGTCCGCAGGTGATGCATCAGTCACATGGCCACTTTTGCCACTTAAGGGGGGGGGGGGGGGGGGGTAGTAGTAAACAGCCAGTTTGTACAAGCGTTTGATTCAAATCGTTACTTGGTTAAGTTGAAACTGCATTATTGTTCTTGCTGGTGAACATGCTCACAAAAGTTTCTATTTGTTTTCCAGTCCATCTCCATTAATGCCCTGGATGTTGGTTTGGGGGCCGAGGCAGTGGGAGCTGTTAGAACAGAGACGTCACTTCAACCTACTCACACAGTCACCATAAGGGTAACGTCACCTACTCACAGTCACCATAAGGCAGCTGTTGTCAGTGTGATCCGCCACTGCCCCCCGTAGTGGTCCCCGACGGCCACAAGTAAATTATTGCGACATACAACTCAGAACGAAGAAAACAGTCAGTAGTAGCCTATTAAAATGGGCTACACACGTTCCGCATTCTGACATCGCAGCCTGTGCACGGTTTGAGAGCCTCTCTGGTTGTAGAGGGAGTTCTCCCCTCCCAAATAGAGTTGGTTGGGTCCATAGCCTGTCTTTTCTAAAAGGTTTTCTCAGATAGGCTACCGATTGCTGGGCCGGGCGGCCCAACCGTAACAATAGGCGTCAGGGAGGGCCGGAGTGATGGCATCACTAGATAAGGTTTTACCAATTGAAAAAAAGGCTGTTTATTTGACATAAATCTCCCAAAACTATTTTGTGCTCAAATAATGACCAAACATTTTGTGTCGAAATCCCTATCTTCATCACATCAAACCCATATGTCCTAGGTTTGGGCTAGAATATTTACAACGTCTGGCTCCGTGCCTGATTAACGCTCGGATCGTTAAGCAGTCTCTAAACGTGTATTCTTTTCTTAGCGGAAATTAAAATTAAAGAAATTAAAATTAGCAGAAGAGCCTACATTATCCGTTATAAAATCATGTGCCGCTTACAATAGTATGGCACCAGGTCTGGAAGCATGTTGTTCTGGGGATATAGCCTACTCTCTAGTTAGACGGTCCGCAAGTTTTTATTTATTGGCCAAGTGGTCCCTGGTCTGAAAAAGTTTGAGAAACACATCACCTACTCACAGTCACCATAAGGGTAACATCACCTACTGACAGTCACCATAAGGGTAACGTCACCTACTGACAGTCACCATAAGGGTAACGTCACCTACTGACAGTCACCATAAGGGTAACATCGCCTACTCACAGTCACCATAAGGGTAACGTCACCTACTGACAGTCACCATAAGGGTAACGTCACCTACTGACAGTCACCATAAGGGTAACGTCACCTACTGACAGTCACCATAAGGGTAACGTCACCTACTGACAGTCACCATAAGGGTAACGTCACCTACTGACAGTCACCATAAGGGTAACATCGCCTACTCACAGTCACCATAAGGGGAACATCACCTACTGACAGTCACCATAAGGGTAACGTCACCTACTGACAGTCACCATAAGGGTAACATCGCCTACTCACAGTCACCATAAGGGGAACATCACCTACTGACAGTCACCATAAGGGTAACATCACCGTGGCTCATTGTTTAGGGATGTAATTTATTGACATCCTAGCCCAATTCGATTTTTGTATGAGCTCCAACTTTTTCATCACAAATGTTAAACAACTAGTTGTTGCTCGGTATCTATACAACTGTCTGAGAGTTGCCAAACTAAATGTAGTTGTATACAATGACACATTATTTGACCATTACTTTAACTTGCCTTATAACATTGGTTTGATTATATTTACATTTAGTCATTTAGCAGACGCTCTTACAGTAAGTACAGTGACATTCCCCCTGAGGCAAGTAGGGTGAAGTGCCTTGCCCAAGGACACAACGTCATTTGGCGCAGCCGGGAATCGAACTGGCGACCTTTAAATTACTAGCCCGATTCCCTAACAGCTCAGCCACCTGACTCCTTATTGACTCTGGACTCATTCCCTATTTCAACGTCCTCTTTACAGCACAAGCCCCAGCCCTCAACCACTACATTTGTCTTAAATCAACTGAATCAGTTGCCATCTCTGGGAACGGTTGTCGTGACCAAACCGTCGACCACAAGCACCCCCAGACACACCATCACCGTAACCAAGGTGGTTCACACCACCCCGTCAGCCCTGCATGGCTCCACGTCAACCTCCAGCTCCTCCATGCCTCGCCCCTCCATGGTGCCCAGCAGAGAGCAGGTCAGTCAGTCTGCCAGGGTCTGGGGGCTACCACAAGTTGTTCAATTACATGTTGATTCTATGATCATTTCTGTAGTAAAAAAACGATGTATTTAAAATTAAACTATAAAGAATATGCTAATAAAGTCAGTCACCTGTGATTTCATTAACATTAAGTGAGCAGCTAGGCATGTGTTTGAACTTTCTTTTTCATCCTTCAAAAAAATGCACGTGTTTGGGGCGTGTCACTTCCTGCCTGTCTTCTCTGGGACGCGTCACTTCCTGCCTGTCTTCTCGTCTGGGGCGTGTCAGATCCAGCTGAAGGACCTGCTGAGGCAGAGCGGGGTGAAGAGCAGCAGCCTGGTGGAGCTGATGAAGCTCAAGCCTCCGCCCGACATAGCCCAGCCCGTCGCCACTGCAACGTCCACGGGAACCAGTGAGTCGCGAGGCCACGCCTACCCCCCCCCCATCTCCTCCTTTCTGTTCCCCGCTTTATGTTCAAAAGGATCTCTTGAATTGTAAGGGTGGCTTCTATGACGGGGGATGGAAAAAGCGCGGAGTCCGTCCAGAGCTGGTCGTGGTCTCGATTTGTCCGTTGATCCTCTCTAGAGTAGTAGGGATGGTTCATGGAATCACAGATCTGAGACTCCCCATATTCTAATATGCCTCTGGGAGTTGGCCAAACATGTTTTTCTAATCGGCAAATATTGTTTCTTATGATTCACTGACCCTTGATTACACATGCTTTCATCCTCGCAGAAATAATTCTGGTCACGACAAAGATGATCACTAAACCAGGTATGGACAGGCTCCAGATAGGGGCAGGGATGGTCAATGATGAGGTGTTTCACAGGGTGAACCGTTAAGGCTGGAAATGGATATTTAAACTTGTCTGGGTATTCCACATTCAAAGCATTCTTGTCATTTGTTAACGTCACATATTAGCTATGCTTGGTCTTGCTTAGGATGCATTTGTATTTTGATGTGAATGTATAAATAATCTGAGAAATGTAACAAATTCCCTTTTCTCCCTTTGAGAATCAGAGGATGATCTCTTTGTGGAGTTGGCAAAAGATTAGCCCCTAATTCATCGTGCGTCCTAATCTCAGACGGTTCCCGCTCGCCTCCTCCTGCTCTCTGATAAGGCCTGTGTCCTCTCTCGCCCCCCTCTAGCGGAACTGAACAACGGGGTGAAAAAGGAGGCGATGATGGGCCGAGACATGGCGCGAATCTGGGTGAATGAAGACGCGAAGGGGCGGAGCTTCTCCCCGACCCTCGTGAGTGTCTCCGCCCCAGGGCCGCGCTCGCTCCAGCCACGGCCGACGGATCTCATTCACTGACAGGCAGACTCGAGGTGGTGCAGCCGACCCCCAAGCTCATTCCCTCCGGCTTCGCTTTGTGTTTTATGTAGAAACTACCCGGGATGAAAGAGGAGGACGAGCCCGAGGAGGAGGATGAGGAAGAGCTGGGTCACGCTGAGACGTACGCAGAGTACATGCCCATGAAATGTAAGGCTGCTCCGCTAGACAACTCGCCATGTGGGGGCTTTTAAAATGCTTCATCTCTGACTGTCAGATGGCTGAGCGGTTAGGGAGTCGGGCTATTAATCAGAAGGTCGTTGGTTCGATTCCCGGCCGTGCCAAATGACGTTGTGTCCTTGGGCAAGGCACTTCACCCTACTTGCCTCGGGGGAGAATGTCCCTGTACTTACTTGTAAGTCGCTCTGGATAAGAGCGTCTGCTAAATGACTAAATGTAAGTATGTCTGACTGACGGCCGTGTGTGTGTGTCCAGTGAGGATCGGCCTGAGGCATCCGGACCCTGTGGTGGAGACCAGCTCCCTGTCCAGCGTGAACCCTCCCAACGTGTGGTACCGCCTCTCCATCCCAGAGGAGACCATCGACCGAGGCTGGCTCTCTGCTCTGCAGCTGGAGGCCGTCACGTACGCTGCCCAGGTAACGCTCCGCAAAGCTCCGGAGAAGGACCCAACTCTGGGATTCTCTTCCTTTTTATTTCCCCTCCGAGGGTTCAGGTGCGGTTACGTGGAGCCTTCTGTGACATTGCTTGTCAAAAGAAATAACATTAGATCTCTGTTGACAAGTTTAGCTGCTAAATGTTCAGCCGCTTCTAATGTGGACAGTTCTTCATACTCGTCGAGTTAAGGGATAATGTTACTTTACAAAGCCGTTACAAGGCAGATTTAAAAAAAAAAAAAAAAAAAAATCTTTAAATCTTCTCTTGTACCCGTAGCAACACGAGACATTCCTGCCCAATGGGGATCGAGCGTCGTATCTCATTGGCGACGGAGCTGGCGTGGGGAAGGGCAGGACCATTGCTGGGATCATCTACGAGAACTACCTCCTAGGCAGGAAGAGGTCACTCTGGTAAACAGAAGATCTTTCTAGAACCGCTCGCCCTGTTGCTGGAAGACACGGGGATCTCAAAACGTTACTTTTAGACGAGTGAGTTCTGATTCGTAGCCGGTCTGTTCGTTCGACAGGTTCAGTGTTTCCAACGACCTGAAGTACGACGCTGAGAGGGATCTGAGAGATATCGGAGCGAAGAACATCCAGGTCCATTCACTGAATAAGGTAAAGGAGCAGGAAATGACCCGGTCCATTCACTAAATAAAGGCAAAGGAGCAGGAAATGACCCAATCCATTCACAAAATAAAGGCAAAGGAGCAGGAAATGACCCAGTCCATTCACTGAATAAGGCAAAGGAGCAGGAAATGACCCGGTCCATTCACTAAATAAAGGCAAAGGAGCAGGAAATGACCCACAGCTGGTCCCCTGCTTCTGCAGCTGGTCTTGAATCCCCCTTCTTCTTCCTCTCTTGAGTTTTTATTTCTGGTCTCCTCAGTTCAAGTATGGGAAGATCTCCTCCAAACACAATGGGAGCGTGAAGAAGGGGGTGATCTTCGCCACCTATTCGTCCCTCATCGGGGAGAGCCAGTCTGGGGGAAAGTATAAGACCAGGTTCAAACAGCTCCTCCACTGGTGTGGGGAGGACTTTGACGGAGTTGTATCCTTAAATGGAATTTAAGAGAAGTTATATGTATTATTTCTTCCTTATATCTTTGTATTTTATTATATATATTTTGACCATTTATTGTACTTTTAATACTTTTTTATATATGATTTAATTATTTATTTGAGTGTATCAGTGACAGAATAATTATCCAGAACTATGTATTCCTTTTTCTTTAACCCAACACCTGTAAGATTGTCTATGATGAGTGTCACAAAGCCAAAAATGTGTGTCCAATCGGGTCGTCCAAGCCCACTAAGACTGGCCTGGCAGTCCTGGAGCTGCAAAACAAACTTCCCAAAGCACGCGTGGTGTATGCCAGCGCCACAGGTAAGGATCAGGCCTCAGCACCATCACAGTTCACCTGTGGAGACGGGACAGAATCAGAACTGGTTTTAATCACCATGAAAGTTTGCACAGACAAGGAATTAGCTTTGGTAGGAAGGTGCAAACATTAGCATAAACATATAGGAATCTTAAATGCAAATATGAGGACTAACTATTTCTAAGGGTACATAACTAGCAGTAATTAAGTGGAATTAGAATGAAGTAAAATGTACAATAAAATATAAAATATACGCTGTCTCAACACTGTGCGTCTGGCCTTCCAGGGGCTTCTGAGCCTCGCAACATGGCCTACATGAACCGTCTGGGCATCTGGGGGGAGGGAACGCCCTTCAAAGAATTCAGCAACTTCATCCAGGCTGTGGAGCGCAGGTGAGAGGATCTACTGCCGTTTCATCTTTCGAGGTGTTTTTTAGGGCTTTTAGCAAAAACATTTGTTCATTTGTGGCTAAAGGCGTAGGAAGGAACTTGGAATCGGAACCCTTTTGGATAGCGACAACAAGTAAAAATCTAATGGAGTCGATCTCGCCCCCCCCCCCCCCCCCCCCCCCCTTGCGTTCACAGAGGTGTCGGTGCCATGGAGATAGTTGCCATGGATATGAAGCTGCGGGGCATGTACATCGCGAGGCAGCTGAGCTTCACCGGAGTGACGTTCAAGATTGAGGAAGTTCCGCTGACGCAGCATTACATCAAGATGTACAACAAGTCCGTGCGTCTGGTGAGGGACCCTGCTGACCACGCCCTCAGGGGCGGGTCTATTCTTCTGTCCACTCCTCGTCAGATTATCCTGCCGTAGCTCCAGATTATAGCAACATCCCTTGAATTATGTCTATCGATCCGTCCTAACGCATCGAAAACTCCTGGTGGTATGATTTGACAGTGCAAAATACCTTATCAGATTGTCCTACCAGTCTAAAATAAACAGGTAGGATGATTTTACAGCGTGACAAAAAAATGAGGCTAAACGTCAATGACTGGTAGGACAATCTGACTGCGGTGGATGAACTGGTCAGGACACTGACACGCTTCACCCCCCGGAGCCCACCGCTCTGCTGCCGTCAGCTGATCAGTGCCCGTGTGTGTTCCATTTATCCATTTAGTCATTTAGCAGACGCTCCTATCCAGAGCAACTTACAGTAAGTAGGGTGAAGTGCCTTGCCAAAGGACACAGTCATTTGGCACGGCCGGAAATCGAACCAGCGACCTTCTGATTACTAGCCCGATTCCATAACTGCTCAGCTATCTGACGCTCGTGTGTGTTTCAGTGGGTGAGCGCACGCGAGAAATTCCAGCAGGCGGCTAACCTGATGGACGCCGAGCAGCGCATGAAGAAGTCCATGTGGGGCCAGTTCTGGTCAGCCCACCAGCGCTTCTTCAAGTACCTCTGCATCGCCTCCAAGGTCCGTAGGGTGGTGCAGCTGGCCAGGGAGGAGGTGAAGAACGGCAAGGTGAGACGTCTGATCCTCATCTCTGGATGTGACAGCCAGGGGGCGGAGCTTTCCTTATACACGTCCCACCAACTGTTTGAAAACAGCAAATCTCCCCCCCCCCCCCACCCCCTCACTTCATAAAAAAAAAATATATATATTTAACTGCCGAATCTTCACTTATTAGAAAAAACTGCCCCCCCTCACATTTGAAAACAGACCTCCGCCCCTGGTTCCAGCTGTAGCGTGCTCGTACCGTAAGGTGCTGTGTATCGTGTGTGTGATAGTGTGGGGGTGTGTCTGCAGTGTGTGGTCATCGGGCTGCAGTCCACAGGAGAGGCTCGGACTCTGGAGGCCCTGGAGGAGGGAGGCGGAGAGCTCAACGACTTTGTGTCCACAGCCAAGTGAGTCCCCCGGCGCAACCATAGCAACACGCCGCTTTCTGGCACAACCATAGCAACACGCCGCTTTCTGGCACAACCATAGCAACACGCCGCTTTCTGGCACAACCATAGCAACACGCCGCTTTCTGGCACAACCATAGCAACACGCCGCTTTCTGGCACAACCATAGCAACACGCCGCTTTCTGGCGCAACCATAGCAACACACCGCTTTCTGGCGCAACCATAGCAACACGCCGCTTTCTGGCGCAACCATAGCAACACGCCGCTTTCTGGCGCAACCATAGCAACACGCCGCTTTCTGGCTGCACAAAACACAAGGTCAGACTGGGCACTGAAATTCTGAGGACAAGACGACGCAAAGCAACCTGTTATAACATATAAGTACTCAGAACAGAGAGTACACCTATGACTAGCTCAAATATAATAAACCTCCTAGCCGTGCTGCTTTGTGGAAGCACGCGGTCCTGGGAATGTGGTTTGACGGAGCGTTTCTTGTCTGTTTCTCCAGAGGCGTGCTGCAGTCTCTGGTTGAGAAGCACTTCCCGGCTCCAGACAGGCAGAAGCTGTTCAGCCTACTGGGGATAGACCTCTCGGCCAAGAAGACCCCCTCTCCCATCGAGACCACAGCGGTGCAGAAGGGCAAGAAGAGGAAAGGTAGGCTGTCCATGTGGATCTCTCACTGCAGAGTAAGATCTTTCACGCGTATCCCTCACATGTTTTCATCCATTGAGTCTGCTTTATATCTCAATGTCAACCAAAGACCCATCATGAGTCTTGTTGTATGCGGGCGTCACTGGACATGCAGAAAAATGAGAGAGAGAGAGAGGGAGGCGGCTTGATAGATGTCATGTGTCCCTCCCTCCTGACCAGGTCCAGGTGCGGAGGTGAGGAAGCAGGTGAAGAAGCCTCGCAGGTCGGGGGGGCTGTCCGGCAGCAGCTCAGACGACAGCCAATCGGAAGAGTCGGAGAAAGAGGCGGAGAGCGACGACAGCTTCAAGTCGGTCAGCTCAGGGGAGGACGATGACGACTTTAACCCCTTCAGGGACGAGTCCAGCGAGGACGAGGAAGATGGTGAGGCGCTGTCACGCACTCCTGTCCCCCCTCCTCCCTATCCCCTCCTCCCTATCCCCTCCTCCTTCTCCTCTCCCCTCCTCCCTCTCTCCTCAACGTTCAATCACGCATGGTCAACGGGACCCGTTGCGAGCGCAGGAGACATTACATGACCTCGTAGGTGACCTTGTATCCCCCCCCCCTTCTCTCAATCTTCCAGATCCCTGGCTCATCAGAAAAGAGCCCAAAAAGGGCAAAGAGAAGAAAAGCAAGAAGAAGAAGAAGAAGAAAAGCATCGACCCAGACTCTATCCACAGCGCCCTGCTGGCCTCCGGCCTCGGCTCAAACAGGCCTGCCTTCACTGCCCCGGCTGTGAAGACCCCCAGCACGCCCGCCACAGGTAAGAGGCACAGCGCCCACCAC
Organism: Hypomesus transpacificus; assembly: GCF_021917145.1. Lineage (NCBI taxonomy): Eukaryota > Metazoa > Chordata > Actinopteri > Osmeriformes > Osmeridae > Hypomesus > Hypomesus transpacificus. Next base: position 475,764 of record NW_025814038.1, read on the forward strand.
CCACGGGAGTTCACACGCCGTCACAGCCCCCCCCTGGGGTAGTAGGAGAGAGCTAACTTCCTGCTCTCCACAGTGAAGGTGGAGAGAGCTAACTTCCTGCTCTCCACAGTGAAGGCAGAGAGAGCTAACTTCCTGCTCTCCACAGTGAAGGCGGAGAGCGAGGACGGCTGCGTGACGAGCCAGGACGCGGTGGAGGACGCCCAGCACATGAAGAAGGATCTCCTGGACCAGCTGGAGAAGCTGGCTGCTGACCTGCCCCCCAACACCCTGGACGAACTCATCGACGAGCTGGGGGGGCCGGAGAACGTGGCCGAGGTACCCACCGCCCCGGGGCTCCCTGCTCACGCTCTCCATGTTGATATTTAATCAGTATTTTACTCATATTCTGTGTGTGAGCATTAGCCATATGCAATGGAAGGTCATATTTATTTGATTTGAAGACTTATCTTTTTATTGTTTGGATGTTTCACGGTTTATAATTTGTTAAATATATCATCCATAGTTGATGATGACAGTTAGCCAGCCGCCAGCCGTGTCCAGAGTTCCAGTAAACATCCCCCCCCTCCCTCTATCCCTCCCGTGTCTCAGATGACGGGTCGTAAAGGCCGGGTGGTCAGCAACGACGACGGCAGCATCTCCTACGAGTCTCGCTCGGAGCTGGACGTCCCCGTGGAGATCCTCAACCTCACAGAGAAGCAGAGGTTCATGGACGGAGAGAAGGTAGGGCTGGCGTCCTCCCCCCGGACTGCTTAGGTGCTCCTACAGGCGTGTGGGAGTGTGGTACCTCTCCAGTCCTCCACACGTCATGGAAACATCTCGTTCTCTTTCCCCTCCTCCTCCAGAACATTGCCATCATCTCGGAGGCGGCCAGCTCTGGGATCTCCCTGCAGGCTGACAGGCGGGTCAAGAACCAGCGGCGCCGAGTCCACATGACCCTGGAGCTGCCCTGGAGTGCGGACCGAGCCATCCAGCAGTTTGGTTAGTAGAGACCTCAAAGTCCCAACGTTTGGGTTTAGCTCGTGGGATCTGTAGCACTTTGCGACGGTCGTATTCGAGTCTAGCCCGGGTTCTGTCCTGCATGTCTTCCCCTCTCTCTCTCTGCCTTTCCTGTCACACTTTACTTACAACTGTCCAATAAATCACATAGCCCTTCAAAATACATTGTGTGTGTATATACTGACTCCTACTTTGGTCTAATATCCTCTTTGCCCCACAGGGAGAACCCACCGGTCGAATCAAGTCACCGCTCCAGAGTATGTCTTCCTGATATCCGAGCTGGCAGGAGAGCAGAGGTTTGCATCCATCGTGGCCAAAAGACTGGAGAGCTTGGTAAGATGAATGATCACTCGGGAGTTAGAACAACCTCCACACGAGGCCATCTTAATGTTTGTCTTATCTTCGGGGCATTGTGACCCTTCCACGTGTTGTGACAACTTGACCTCATACAAAAATAAAGTGAAGAATTTTCTTTTAACCGTCGGGCTGTCTTTCACCCCCCACAGCTCAAATGTTAAAAGAAAATGCTTTTTATTTGTTTTTTGTATTGGGTAAAGTTGTCGCAGCACAACGATGGGTCGTTGTGAACCTTTGGGTTTATTGTGACCCGAAGGCAGCTCAAGGGTTAATGTTTTTCAAAGCGGGTGAACTTTGCTAAATGCTTTGTGTGTCCCATCCAAATGTTTCTGTGGAACAGGGAGCCCTCACTCATGGAGACCGAAGAGCCACTGAAACTAGAGACCTGAGCAGGTTCAACTTTGACAACAAAGTAAGGACACTGGGTGTGTGCGTGTGCATGCATTGGCATGTCTGTCTCAGGAGTCTAACTTTAATCTCAACCTTTCCCCCTCCCCTCCTCCTCCTTGTTCTGTCACAGTATGGCAGAAATGCTCTGGAAATAGTGATGAAGTCCATTGTAAACCTCGACTCTCCGCTGGTCTCTCCACCTGCTGACTTTGACGGGGATTTCTTCAAAGGTATGAATCACTGGATTTTCCCTTCCTGGTTGTGAATAGTTGGATCTGTTTCCTTGTTTGAGTTTCCCAAGTTGGCCCATGAGTGTGATTGACACCAGGGAGGGAGGGGAATTAAAAGATTGCAGGCTTCTTTTAAAAAAAATTGTTTTATGTCTACCGGGTAAAACTAATATAAAAACATTTTTTTTCAGAAATTTGCAACGGACTCATAGGTGTTGGGCTGATAAATGTGGAAGACAGATCCAGAATCCTGTCATTAGATAAAGGTGAGCACATGCAACACATTTCTCTGTCTCTCTCTCTCTGTGTGTCTCTCTCTCGCTCTCTCTGTCTATCTCTCTTTCTCACACTTCACTTAAAAACTGTCAAATAAAGCAAGTAAAATGTGAAAAATTTAGATTTAAAAAAATAGATAAATTGTTGTTGTCACATAACTTAACCGTGTCTGCCCTCCTAACTGTCCCGCCCTCAGGTGAGGAGTTTCCAAACAGGTATGAAAAGTGCTTTTTAATTGTACATATCTGATGCCACGCCTGTGTCTCTCTTCTCCTTGTCAGACTACAACAACATCGGGAAGTTCCTGAACCGGATCCTGGGTATGGAGGTGCAGCAGCAGAACGCCTTGTTCCAGTACTTTTCCGACACGCTGGGGGCCGTTATACTGGACGCCAAGAAGAACGGCCGATACGACATGGGGATCCTGGGTACGACGGGAGCCTGACCGGTTCACCTCAACGTTATGAACTTTCTGGAATTGTAGATATCTGTAGATATCTGCAGATATGTGTTGCTGCCGTCTACAGTGCACAGACCATGCCCTTCTTAAACCATGCCTCTTTTCTCTCTCTCACTCTCTCTCACTCTATCGCTCTGTCTCTCACACACACACACACACACACACACACAGATTTGGGTTCTGGGGATGAGAAGGTGAGGAAGGTAGAGGCCAAGAAGTTCCTAACCCCAGGCTACTCCACGTCAGGACACGTCGAGCTGTACACGGTACACAAACTCTCCGTCACGAAGAATAAAGGACAGAAATGCCACCAAAAATGACGAACCGTACCTAACCCCTCCACACTCTTCTCTCCTCAGGTGAGTGTGGAGAGAGGTATGTCCTGGGAGGAAGCCACCCACGCCTGGGCAGACCAGAGCGGAGCCGACGACGGCTTCTATGTGCAGGTAGGAAGGAAACGATTCACAGGGCGCCTATAAATTGATAACCTTTCAAACGATTTCCCCCCCCTGTGTGTATACTCTGTGACGTGTCTTTGAGTGCTTCGAAAAAAGCTATGCAAGTCTAAAATAGTATAAAATATATCTCCACACACTTTTATTTTATTTCATTTGTAACTTTAGTACAGTTTTCTGATAAATCATAAAAGATTGTGTGGGTGTGGTCCTCAGGTGAGGAACAACAAGAAGACGGCCATCTTGGTAAAGGAGGTGAACACCAAGAAGAGACTGTTCCTGGTGTACAGGCCCAACACCGGAAAACAGCTCAAACTGGAGACCTACATTGACATCAAGAAGAAGTGTAAAAAGGTCTCACTGCAGTTTTAAACTCACAAAATCAAAAGCCTATCGAGAATACTTGATGGAACCTACAGTTTTGTATGTTTCTATGTGGGTTGGTGAATTTAGAAATGGTTTTGTTGGCCCTGTGGCTCATGATGTTCGGCTTTGGACAGGTCTTGTCGGATGACGCCAAGCAGCATTGGATAGACCAGTACAAGTCTTCCGCAAAGATCTGCTCTCACGCTTATTGGTGAGTTTGACTCCAATCCAACACTCAAGTTCAAATCTTTTATTGTAAGATGCACAGAACAACACAGGGTCAGACTGGGCACTGAAATTCTTAGGACAAGACAACGCAAGGCAACCTGGCATAACATGACATGGAGCCCAAACTAGAGAGGCGCTACACATATAACAACCGCTGCGTCAACCATCACGCGTCATGTGTTGATTCGTCTCTCGTGCGTTCCGAGTCTCACGTGGTCGTCTTCTTCTGCTGTCGTGTCCAGGCGAGGGAACTGCAGGAAGGCGTCCGTGGGCCTGCAGTGTGAGATAGGGCTGAGGTGCAGGACGTACTACGTGCTGTGTGGCTCGGTGCTCAGCGTGTGGACCAAGGTGGAGGGGGTCCTGGCGTCTGTGAGCGGCACCAACGTCAAGATGCAAATCGTTCGTCTCAGGACGGAGGACGGACAGAGGATAGTAGGTGAGTGGAACACCCGAGCCATGGTTCCGCACGGCGTGTGTTGTCACTTCCTTGTCTTGGGACCTCCGGCAGCAAGGTTCCGTTTTTTTTTTTTTTATGGGGGGAAAAAAAATAATAATTCCTTCCCTGTCCTGTCCAGGTCTTATCATTCCAGCAAACTGCGTGTCCCCCCTGACCAACATCCTGTCGTCCTCCGACCAATCCCAGCAGCTGGCAGTCCAGCAGCAGCAGAAGTGGCAACAGCTCCACCCTCAGAGTCTGAGCCACGTCGCCAACACATAGCCTGGGGCCGGGGGCCTTCGCGCAGCACCAGGGGGTCACCCAGGCCCCACGGCTCCCACCGTCTTCGAGTTCACGTCCCACCCCCCCTCCAAGGGGGTTCGACGACTCCGCCGCACAGAGGGCTGTGGTTGCAGCTAGCCACCCTTCCAACTGCTCCCTCGCTTCCTGGGGAGGGGCCCTCGCTAGTGCTGTGGCACTTTTTTTTAAGATGCGACGCAGCGGTAGTCAAGAGGAAACCGTTTCAGGGTTTCTGCCCAAAGATGAGTGTGTTTTTTTTCACCTGGAGGAGTTTACTCTCTGTCTTGCTGGACCATGATTCAAGAACTGGGTGGGGGAGGTGGGGGTAAGGGTTGGGGGGGGGGGGGGGGGGAGAATGCAAGTCAGAGTGATGGGAAAGGCGTGAGGAATAATGCCTAAGGTTGTACTGTTACCTCCCTTGGCTGTGAGCTCTATTTAAACAGCGCCCTGTGTTGTCTGTATGTGACCTCCATGAAGACTTCCTTCTCTATTAGAAGGCTCGAACGTCTGTTTTGTGACGGAACCCAGGACCGGTCCTCAGGGGTTAGTCTTGACCGACAGTGACCCTTTCTTTAAACAAATACACTGACATTCGCAAAATGTCTACCCAAAATGCATGATCGTTCCCCCAAACGCTTTCTTTTTTCTTTTTCTGGCAGATTTTATTGTCTTGTTCATTTCGGGCCATCAAAACTGAAGTGCATCCAACGTTTTGTGTAATCTACCTACTTGTGTGTGGTAGTTCCTCAAAGCCTTTAAAACTAGCTTGTGTCTCAGAGCTTTTGTGCAACTTCCTCCCATAGAAGGTCAAATTGATGGTGTTTAGCCTCCTGAATATGTGGCTTAATATATATATAAAAAAAAAAAACCACTTTAACCACCATAGACTTTTTTTGTGACCCACTCCAAGCTGTTAACAGGCTTGACCTTGCATGGTTTCAACTCATTCACTTCCTTTTAAATTATTACCCCTGTGCTCCTAAAAAGGATTCTGGGAAGGATAGTTGTTGGATACTAAGTATCAGAGTTTGTTCAACTGTTGAGAATCAATCCTTTTTTAATAAAATAACCAGTTTTCCTTGGCTGAATATACATCTGCACTGGTAGGGCTCTACTATTACTGATGTTTGATGGACAGCAAATCATTCAAAGTAAACTGGAATGTCCGTTTGAAATAAATCGCTCGGTGTGGCTTGGTCTCCTTGGTACTTATCATCTTCTGTTTCATTCATGTCAGCTGTGATGTGCGGGGGCAAAAATGCATTCTGAAAAGTTATTCTGGGTTATGAGTGCAGTTACATGTCATGTCAAACTGTTAAGATGCTTCTTTGCTATACCAATGTGTATAGAGTTGTATATTGAAATGAGAACCAATTTTGCTTAGTTTGTTGAAACACTTGAAGGAAAGTGACGTGTCATACTTGCACTACTGACTGATTTGTTGTACAAAGGAATCTGCATTGTATGATTTGAACGAGGGCAAGATTTCTACCTCTTGCATATGACCAATAAATCCTAAAGAAATTTGAATTGCTGTCTGACTTGAATCTTTAAATACTTAATGCAATGTGTGAGTTAACAGACCAGTCTCCATTGGGTATTTAAGAGTATGGCTGCTCAAGTAACTATTTACTTCAGTATACATTAAAGGTCCTGATTATGAACGCAGTGATTGGGCTATAGAAGAAGTCCCTGTATTTGGCTGCTTGTCCACCAGTGGTCAACCGTGACTGCGTCCTGTCCCGCCGGGCCACTTATCAGCACGGACCTAAGACAACACAGCTCCACTGGGGGTAAAACAATTTATAAACCTCCGCAAACGGATTTCTCAGGCCACATGCCATGCACTGACGTTTTGTAACGGATTAAATCGATTATCATCTGCCAAACTGAAGTAGGACTAAATGGTGAATGAGGCAACAATGGATGCGACTCCACAGACAAAGACAGGTATTTAAAAATATACTATCCCTTGTCCTGGTAAATGTGGAAATAACAAAAGCTCCGAGTATGTTGGAACAAAGCTTGCCAAACTGTAATGTTTGGTAGACAATGTTTACAATTTTTATAATCTTCATGTCTGCAGTTTTCTCACTTGTGTATCTTCTTCGATGAGCATCATTGTGTATCAACCTAAAAGTTTCCCATGTGCTCAGCTAAGTCCTAATCTATCTATGTCCACCACATACCCTCAAATATATCTTCAATATTGAAGTTAATTGTTGTTTTGTTCATTTAATGTGACAAACAGCGCTTTCCGTACTTTACTTTTGATTCCTAAAGGAAAGGAACGTTTTTAACCATTTTATGACAAAATATCCTGAATGGACAGTTGTAGTGATAGAATGCATTGTGGGTGTCAATATAAAGTGACGGCCATATTTGCCGGTGCCGCTGCTGTAAACAAAAAGTGAGACAGACGCTTCACTGAATTTCGGGTCATTTTTATTTCTTTAATTTACAATGTCTTTGGGAATGTCTTATAAACCCAATGTCCATCAGCACATTCCAGGAACTTCCGGGAGTCAGGGTAAGGAAAAAATATCGGTTAAAAACTGAAGCATCCATCCGTTTTTGTCGAATGTTAAATTCGGGGTCTCGGTGAATACCTGGAGAAAGACCGTGTCTGTAGTTTTTGTCCAGTTATATATATAGGGTCAGATCCTGGGAGCTAGGCTAATTCATATCCGCCATTATTACTAATGTAAAAAACCCCGCATTTGTTCTACATCGGCAAATCAAGGTCGCGGATTTGAAAATCCTTCTTTTCCGTAAACGATGGCTGGTTGTTCTTTGTCCGAATCCAGCCGGGAGGGTGCCGTTACATTGTGACAAAAATGTATCACTTTGGCTTCTTAAGTCAGCCCTGTTCCGTTTCCTCCATGGTAGTCCCCTCGCGCAGAGCTGTTGATTGATCTGCCAGGGTTTTCTGTTATGCCCCATCGAGGACATCTAGTGTTTGACAGGGTTTATTGCATTGTAACAACGTGCCCTGAGTCCTAACGTGAGCAGTTGGTTAAAAAAAAGAAAAAAACGTTTTGATTGATTCATTTCCACTTTAAAATAACTTTTTCGATGTGTTTTTCCTCGTGTTTTTCATCAGTTGGAAACATCCAGTCTCCCTCAGCAAACCTTGCAACTCTACAGTCTTACCGACCCCTCGTGAATGACTATGGACCACCCTCCTTGGGGTTTTCACAGGTAAACAATATTTTAACAAAAACACTCATACACCCAAAATTATTTTTGACGTGTCAAGCGGGATGACAAGCCTGTGGTTCTGACAGGGCTCAAGCGGAAGTCAAGTGCCTCAGAGTAAATATGCAGAGCTGTTGGCTATCATCGAGGAACTGGGGAAGGAGATCAGACCGACATACGCAGGGAGTAAGAGCGCCATGGAGAGACTAAAACGAGGTGTGTGAACATATGTCAACATCCTACTCATTTCACCCCACACACACATCAGGTCACGATAACGTAGGCCTATATGGCACTGCTAAATAGAACGAATAAATGCCTGTTTACTAACCCCATGGATTGCATGTATTCTATACTGACACAGTTACTTGTGCTGAGTTATCATTTGAGGAATGTTTTTTTTCTTTCTCCTTAAGGTATTATCCATGCGAGGGGATTGGTGCGTGAATGCTTGGCAGAGACGGAGAGGAACGCTAGGTCCTAGTTAAGGCAGCGCGCCCCTCTCTGAAAGAAAGTGTCTCTATCCTTAAAAATAAGAAGAAAAAAAGGAACCTGTTGCATGGTATTTACATGAAATATTTCCCCCTTTTGAGACACGATACGAATACGGGGTGGATAAAGAAACACAGGAAAAACGCGGTTGTGATGCTGAGATGTGACTTGTAAAGATGAGGAACGAAGCGTTCTAGAATCTAAAGTATTTGGATTGTTTTTTTAATTTTTATTTTCTCCAACTGTCTCCCACTTCCGGGATTGGTTTCTTCACTCCATATTTAAAACATAGTCAGTTATGCATGTAAACAGGCCCACGCGGCCCGTGGTTTATTGTAAACACTGCATGGCTTGTACAGAGCTTGCCTATAGGACGGATACTCTTTTGATAGACCAAATTTGGCCTGATTTTCAGATCCTTATAACACTGGTTGGTTGGGAAGTGAATGACTAAAATGTGCCAAAATGCATCGGTTTAGTCACGTTCAGATTGTTTTTGGTAGTTATAATGAAAATGCTGTTACTTGCATCTTTGTATGTATTTATTACTCAGTGTAATAAATTGTATTTTCAATACATTTGTCATTGTAGATTTGTAAACAAATATGGGTTTTGTCAAGACTATCTGGAAATGAATCATATTTTCACATACCCCAAAAATGGGAAAAGTTTATGATTTGTCAATTTGATGAAAAGCTACTAAAGGTTAGTAGAATATAAATAGTTTTTACTATATCAGTCATATTAAAACTTGTGGTAGGAACCAGAGAGAATTAAGACAAATTCATGTTATTATATTTTTACAGAAAAAGTAGATAGTTTTTCCCTTTCAAGAGCGAATCAGAGAAGGAGCCGTTTCAACAATTACAACCACTCACTACCCTTCAACACAGAACCAAAACGTGCCAAAGAGAACACTGCCCAATCAGATAACAGGTTTCAATTCCTACTCATCCAATGAGACATTGCGTAACGTTTGGCAGTTGACGAGGCGGAGGTTGGTTCTGCAGTGCTAGTCTAGCTAGCTGCAGTACTGAATGTGACTGTTGATAGCCAGTTAGTCCTGGAAATATGGGTGAAGTAATGCTTCAAGTTTACCGGTGAGTCGCTACGCATTTCTGTTTATTAGTCACTGCTATGCACGGTGGAACTGTGTATGCTTGTTATTTCACGAAGAAGTATCCGTACACAACGCACACGTATGGCTACTGTGTAGACTAGCTAATTCTCTGGAAATCCAACCAGATTGAGATGTTTTCAAACCTGTTTGTTCACCTCACACAGCATCTAGCTGTTAGCTGGCTAACTTGCTGAATTAGCTACGAGACCCAGGCTTATATTTAGCTAACTAACTAATCAGATAGGGTAACATCTGTTACGGCGCTGGGCCAGCAATCTGATCAATCAAAGATATCCTGCTGTCCAGATCGGCGAGCTAGCGTTTTACTAGCTTGTTGTGAGTCTGGATATTTATGTTTCAAGTTCTGCATCCTTTGCCTACATGCTTTAGATGTAGTGCACGCGTTGACAGATCATCTTTACAACACGGTTCACGGTGCCCTTGTGAGCTTGTGTTTTTAAACAGGAAGGTCTTTTAGCCGTTTGATTCTGACTGTATTTTAGGTTATTTGACGATAACGGTAGCAGTCGGATCAATCCTTGGCATACGGTTGACCACAGAGTCGGGAATCAGGATGATATGTTGTAGAATGTCATTATTTAGCTCTAGATTTCGTAACGATTTAGCATCCAAATTTTCTCTGGCTTTTGGCTTTGCTTTTCATATTTACATCTAGCCATTTAGCAGACGCTCTTATCCAGAGCAACTTACAGTAAGTACAGGGACATTCCCCCAAGGCAAGAAGGGTGAAGTGCCTTACCCATAGACACGTCATTTTTGTCACAGCCAAGAACCGGCAACCTTCTGATTACAAGCCCGATTTCCTAACCGCTCAGCCACCTGACTCCCAATATTTTAACCCTGACCTGTTCCCATCCAGTTATCAAGCTGTCCCCCAGTGCGTGGGCCCTTAAGCATGTCCACAGATGACAGTATATCTGAGGACGTGTCCAGCTCGGGGGCCTTGAGCCACTGCCACGTTGACGCCAATGGAGACGAGGGGAAGGAGAGCGAGGCCTCGCTGGTGTCCTCGGAGGGGACCTCGGCCTCGGGGCTGGCCGGGCCGGAGGATGGACACACCCACACCTCGCAGACCACGGTCGGCGCTGTGGAGAGCCGATCCAGGACCATCACGTCGGCGTGCAGTATCCCCCAGAAGATCAGGTGTGGAAACACGACTCTGCAAACCCCCCCCCCCCCCCCCCCCCCCCCCCCCCCCCCCCCATGTCTGACCCACCACCCATCCAGACCCTACGCGGATCTGACAGACTGATTGCTTGTGTGTCTGTGTCTGTCTGTGTGTGTGTCTCTGTCTGTGTATTTGTGTGTCTTTGTCTCTGTTTGTCTGTGTGTCTCTGTCTGTGTGTGTGTCTGTGTGTGTGTGTGTCTCTCTGTCTGTGTGTGTGTCTCTGTGCGTGTGTGTGTAATCTTGCTTGTGTGTGGTTAGGAGCCTGTGTCTGAGCACGGAGGAGGCGTTCGGGCAGGGCCGGAGCCTGCCCTTCATCAACCCCAGCTCTCTGGAGACCCTTAGGGCTCTGGTGAAGGAGATCCAGAGCAGCGGGGAGACAGACCCTGAGATGTGGAAGGACTGTGAGGTGAGACCTCCACGTTACAGAAAACATCTGTCTTTATATGTCTCTCTGCCTGGGAACTGTAAGTCTGCCTACGGTGTTGGCAGTTTAGCGTTGTCGCTAGATTTAGCGACTTGTAACCTTTCTTAGTGACCCACCAAAAATTATCTGCCGACTTTCTGCTGCTTTGGAAATCTCAGTTTTAGTTGTTGAGCACCAGTCAAAGAAAGCCCCCCCCCCCCCCCCCCACGTCGTTTTGAGTGCTGAGTGTTGGGGGTTATGTTGAGGGGAGTTGGCGTGGCCCCTGAGCCTCATCTACAGCGTGTTGGGCTCATCTGCAGCGTGTTGGGCTCATCTACAGCGTGTTAGGTTCTTCTGCAGCGTATTGGGCTCATCTGCAGCGTGTTGGGCAGCCGTCAGCCTCGATTCTGGGCTGTCGCGTTTGCTTTCTCTGTGGATCTCAACTGACAACGGAACATCCCCACCCCCACCGCTCCAACACACACACACACACCTCTACAGCACACACACACCACTACAGCACACACACACACACAGGTCCCAGACGACACGCACCACACCACTCTCCAGCTGATCTTTACAGACACGAGAGATGATTTGCAGAGAACCGTCAGCTGTAATTCAGTGTGCCACCTTGCCTCACAGACAGAGTTAATGCTGGGTAGCTAGCAATAATGCAGGGTTTCCCGCAGCACTTTTCAGTTAAGGCGGCAGCCTAAGCAACACTCGCCTGCCGCCTTAACTACCTCGTCAAAAAACAAAAATGTTTTAATTTAATGTTAATAGCGATATCCGCCGCTGTCCAGTTTTCTCCCTTCCATTCCAAACCGTGACCAACGCCAATCTCCCTTCTCTTCCCCACATAGCTGTGGGTCGTTCATACAGTTCTCCTAATCGTGATTGGTCAAATGTACTGGCTAGAGGTTGTATGTTTGCTATCCACTCCCTCGTGTCTTTGAAGCACATCCTTCGCCATATGTGGATCACAGCTTCTTCCTTTGGCACACACACACAGATTGGTCCCTGATTGAGTCCCCTGCTTGATATGATGATATGAAACCATTCCTTCCCTATAGAATGCGTTTGTTGGAATCATAAAAGAATCATGTTGAAGATGATTCCTACTCTTGTTTGAACAGGGCCGATGGCTGCACTTGTTTCAGCTGGTGGAGAAACAATACCAGGAGCAGATCCTAGCTCAACAAGAGCAGTACCAGTGCCAAATACAGGTATGTTGGCTTGCTGTGGAAACGCCGTTTATGTTAGTCATAATTCATCTTGATGTGATTTAAAGCAGTATTTCTCAACCCTGTCCTCAGGGACCCCCTGTCCTGCATGGTTTAGATGTTTCCCTGCTCCCAACACAAATTCACTTTATTGAAGCTCAACAGAAGCCTGTTAACGACCATTCATTCGAATCAGGCGTGTTGGAGCAGGGAACCATCTAAAACATGTAGGACAGGGGGTCCCTGACGACCAGGGTTGGGAAACACAGATTTATAGAGTTATAGCACAGTGACAAACACAAGGCATCTCCTCCATTTCCAGCTGATCCAGGATGAGATCAAAGCCTTGGTCCAGCTCCAGCACCGCTCCTCCACCCCCTTCAGCGTCCTCACACAGGAGCACCATCACAGGCCCACGTCCCATCCCCCAACCCCCCCCGCGGACCTCGACAACGGGACCTACCGCCTGGCCGCGCCCCCCTCCCTGAGCTCCACGTCTCCTTCCCCCCCGCCCCCGGGCCGGGCGGCGGGGAACCCAGGGGAGAGTGCTGATGCGCGGGCAGCCACGGTGCTGAGCAGTGGGTATGGGACCCTGTCTGCCTGGGAGACTGGGCCAGACCTGGAGGACCCTGGCTGTCAGGAGAGCTCTCCCAAAGACAGGACGCCTAAAGAGGGCGCAGGCTCACTCGGCGTTTTGGCTGCCCAGCACGGATCCCCCAGGTAATGTCCAGCAAAACATCCAGTTGAAATACACCCTCTGTGACTCTGTGAACCACACAAATAACATTAGATTTATTTGCTTATCAGGAGCTCCAGCCAACCTCTAACCTCCTGGGCCCAGAGACAGAAACTCAGGGCCAAGAAGAGTAAGCCAGGGCCAGGCCAGCCCTCCTCCCAGCCCTCCCCCCAGCCCTCCCCCCAGCCCCTGGAGCAGCTGGCCAGCCCCGCACACAGCCCCCTGGATCACACTGACCTCCAGGACCAGGTGAACACAACCACAACAGCTCCAATCTGCTGTGTTTGCTGCTGTAACGGCCTGCTTTATCTGATTACTCTGCCTTGCTCTACTGGTTAAGCTACCCGACTCCGTCTCCCATACAAACACACAGGGTTGAACATATGGCAGATATGTAAACAAACAAGTGTTTGTGCGTTGGTTTTTCATTGGTGGAGTCTAATGGTTGTTGTGGTCGTTGCACCTCTGCTTTGGGGTTTGTTTGGGTGGGTTCCAGCATCGATCGGCTGCTCCGTCAACAAACTCATTTCCCCTGGGGAGAAGTGACAGTCTCCTGTCTGAGGCCTCAGGTAAACACACACTCACACACACACACACATGCACCCACAATCAATCACACACACACATCCATCAACAATGAAACACTCTCACACTCCCTCCCTGCTATTAGCTGTCGTATGACTGCAGATTCGATCACTGTGTGTGTGTGTCTGGCACAAGCTCCCCACCCCCTCCCTCTCAGCCCTGCCCAGTCTGAATGCTGAGGGGTGTACGGTGTCACCATACACCTCAGCTGTTTAAACAGTAACGAGGGACCTTGTCGGCGCTGGTCGCCTGTTCTTCCTCGTCCCTCAGGCCTGACGTACTGGCGGCTGGACGAGAGCGACCTCTACCGCCCCCTACCTGACAGCTTCGACAGCGGCGCCTACCTCCTGCTGCACGAGGCCTCCATGAGCGTGGTAGGTGATGACAAGTAGCCCTGCTGAGAGAGACAGCAGGGCGGAGAGACACCAGCCTGCAGCTAGGCTCTAGGGACAGTACCTTGGAGAAGAACAACATGGATGTCTCTCTGTGTGTGTGTGTGCGTGTCCCAGACCCCCCCAGAGGAGGAGGAGCCTAAACTGTCTCTGAGAGAGATCTACCAGAGCAAGCAGAGAGAGTCCAAACACTGTGACTGGGACGGCTCTGTCACTCCCAGTCCCATGTCTCCACAGGTAACACACACAGACACTCCCATGTCTCCACAGGTAACACACACACACACCCCCAGTCCCATGTCTCCACAGGTAACACACACACCCAGTCCCATGTCTCCACAGGTAACACACACACACACCCCTCATCAGTGCATCAACCTCTAGATGTTTCCTGGTGTTTGTGCAGGTGTTAACCCTGGACCCCACGGTCCACGTGCGGCAGTCGGACCGCACCTCGGGCTTCACCTCCCCCTCCCACTTCAGCAGCCCCTCCTTCCCCGCGCCCCCCCATCAGGGCTACCCCGGCACCCCCGACAGCATGGCAGACACCGCCAGCCAATCCGGAGACACCGACTGCACCTCCAACGCGTCCAGCCTGTCCGCTCCCCTGCCGACCCCAGCCAAAGGGCACCCTCCCTGGGAATCACCCCTCCCGGGCGACCCGTCCACCTCCCAGTCCCAGCATCGGGCTCCTGCGAGCGGCCAGCCGCCCGGGGCCAGGGCCCCTCTCGCCAGCGAGGAGGAGGGAAGTCGCACACACGCCGCCGGCTCCTCCAGGCTGAGCCCATGGTCGAGGGACGCTCACACGCCGCCCGGCGTCGGCTCGCAGGGGGCCGGGCGCTCTGCCGTGGAGAGGGCGGCGTCGCTGGAGGATCCCGTGGTCGTCTCCCTGTGAGTGGGGGCACGCACCGGCAGGAGCGGGCGTTTTCTATCGCTACCTGTCGTGGGTTTTTTTGTAGAAGAATGTCTTTAAGAAGAATATGGCTTTGAAACAAGAATGCAGCTATGCGTTTTTGTGAGCGTGTTGTCTTCTTCTCCCCTCCTCACCTGTATTTCTGGTTGCTCCGCCCCCTCTCTCTCCCTCCCCCCCCAGGTTGAGGCAGAACCTGAGAGAGAAGCACTCGAGGCACGTGGCCGACCTGAAGGCCTACTACGAGGCGGAGATCCGAGCCTTGAGAGACCAGCTCAGCCTGAGAGACCTGCCCCAGGACCTGGAGAAGAGCAACCTGGCCCTCCAGCACAGGTGTGTGTCTGCGGGTGTGTATGTGTGTGTCTTCAGGGGGGGTGTCTGCAGTGGAGGGGGTGTGTGTGCTAAGGTCTAACCCCCGCCCTCCCTGACTACTGAACTTGTGTGCAGGTGTGATCATTTGGAGAGAGCTCTGACTCAAGCCAGGAGCTGCATTCAGGAGCTGGAAAATAACAACTGCATCCTGGAGAAGAAACTGGTACTGTCCCCTCACCCCTTCTCTCAGCCTTCAGACACACCGTGTGTGTGTGTGTCCCTAAACTTGCCGTCCCTCTCCAGGCCGACTGGCCGGAGCGCTACGCGGTGGCGGGCGCCATGGTGACAGCCCTGCAGCAGCGGTTGGAGGAGAGCAAGCGTACGGGCGGCGAGAAGGAGGCCCAAGCCGCCCGCGTCCGGGCCCGCGTGCGGCAGCTGGAGGAGGAGGCCCAGAGGGCCTGCGGGGAGGCCGGCGAGAAGGAGGCCAGGAGGGAGAGGGAGTACAACATGCTGCAGGATGTGAGGCCCGCCGTCTGAGGGGGAGGGGGGAGAGAGAGGAGGGAGGGAGGGAGAGGGAGTACAACATGCTGCAGGATGTGAGGCCCACCGTCTGAGGGGGAGGGGGGAGAGAGAGGAAGGAGGGAGGGAGAGGGAGTACAACATGCTGCAGGATGTGAGGCCCGCCGTCTGAGGGGGAGGGGGGAGAGAGAGGAGGGAGGGAGGGAGAGGGAGTACAACATGCTGCAGGATGTGAGGCCCGCCGTCTGAGGGGGAGGGGGGAGAGAGAGGAGGGAGGGAGGGAGTCTGGGGGTGTGTGTGTGTCAGTAGCTAACGGTACTGTGTGTTTCTGTCCTCCCAGCTCCTGGGGGAATACGACTCTCTGAGGAAAGACCACGAGGGGGTGAAGGTAATTATTCTCCTCTTCTCTATTCTGTCGTTTCCGCTCCTCCGTTTTCAGCCTCATTTCGAGTTCAAATGTTCAATTCTTGCTCCGTAGGACAATTTGGTGTCGACGGAGAACAAGCTCTTTGATGCCAATGAGCAGATATCGGACCTGAAGAGGTAAGCACCTCCCCTTCCCCTTTTAGGACTACAGCTTTTCCAGGACGACGGCCAGAGAGACCAAACGTCGCCATGACTCCTGCCCCTGGACAGCTGTTAAGTGACTGGAGCACTCCTGCAACCCGTCTGAGAAGGCTCTGCTTGACTGCGTCTTTTAGGGACGTTTCATCACATCTGTAGTCTTTGGAAGTGACGGTTTTGAATTGAGAGAGTGCGTGTGTGTGTGTACGCATGTGTGTGTATTTCTCCTCAGGGTGATCTCTAAGCTGGAGTCTCAGGTGAAACAGCTGGAGCATGAGAACCAGGCGAGGATGCGCTTCGCTCCCCACAGCCACACACAGCCCTCGGGAGCTGGGTACGTACTCAGAACACACCCCTCCACCAGAGCTGGAGGCCCTGCCTGGGCTACACTGCCTGGGCTACACTGCCTGGGCTACACTGCCTGGGCCACACTGCCTGGGTCACACTGCCTGGGTCACACTGCCTGGGCTACACTGCCTGGGCCACACTGCCTGGGTCACACTGCCTGGGTCACACTGCCTGGGCTACACTGCCTGGGCCACACTGCCTGGGTCACACTGCCTGGGTCACACTGCCTGGGCTACACTGCCTGGGTCACACTGCCTGGATCACACTGCCTGGGTCACACTGCCTGGGCTACACTGCCTGGATCACACTGCCTGGATCACACTGCCTGGGCTACACTGCCTGGGTCACACTGCCTGGATCACACTGCCTGGGTCACACTGCCTGGGCTACACTGCCTGGGCCACACTGCCTGGGTCACACTGCCTGGGTCACACTGCCTGGGCTACACTGCCTGGGTCACACTGCCTGGATCACACTGCCTGGGTCACACTGCCTGGGCTACACTGCCTGGATCACACTGCCTGGATCACACTGCCTGGGCTACACTGCCTGGGTCACACTGCCTGGATCACACTGCCTGGGTCACACTGCCTGGGCTACACTGCCTGGGCTACACTGCCTGGGTCACACTGCCTGGGCCACACTGCCTGGGTCACACTGCCTGGGCCACACTGCCTGGATCACACTGCCTGGGTCACACTGTAGCGTAGGAGAGATTATGTTTCCTTACTAAGAATGGAACCAGTTTAAAGTATTTGATAATTTCACATTTTAAAATTTGAAACGAGTTGTTGTGCTTTTCTGTCGACTGTCCAGGCTGTACCACCACCCCGACCTGCTGCTGTCACCAAGCAAACACTTGAGAGAGCCAGAGAACACCTATAGGAGGTCATCTGCTTCTCAGTCAGACCAATCAAACGGCAGCAGGAAGTCCACTGGTCCTCAAAGTGACCAATCCAATGGCTACAGGAAGTCAACCCACCTTCAAACTGACCAATCCGGTTGTGATGGCTCTATGAACAACTATTTCACCTCTGACAGTCGGAGGTAGCATTGTTTGATAACTCTTTTAGATCAAGGTGCTTGCAATAATCATTAGTGAATAGGTATGTCGGAAAGCTTTTATAAGATGCTTTTTAACATTTAATATGTGTTTAGACTTACTCATTTACGCTAACTACACGCACCTACATTGAAAGTGTCACCTGTTGTCTCTAAACCTTTCCGTACGGATAAAACCTATATGATGTCGATATGTTATGGATGTTCGACTGTTGTCTCCCCTGTTCTCCAGGTGTCCCACTCCCCCAGAACGAGAGCAGGGCCAGGGCCCGGAGCAGGGGGCTGGCCTGAGAGAGCCAGGCAGGAGGGACGGGCCCCTGACCCCTGTGATGAGGGCCCTCATCGAGCTGGAGGAGACCAGGGCTACGGAGAGCAGGGCCCCCTGTAAGAACAGCTCCTCCCTCTCCCACAGTAGGACTCGGTCATCTGCTCACCTCTACCCTCCTCTGTCGCGTCCCACATCGGGGGCCCAAACCTCAATTTTGGATCTTTTTAGAGGGTTTAGTTTGTGTTTGTTGGATCGGTTTTGTCTCGCTAACGTTGCTTCTCTGTGTGTGTGTGTGTGTGTCTCCTGCAGGGCTGGCCAATGGGAGGCCCACTGTTGGCTTTGTGGAGCGGAGCCGCATCGAGTCTGTTCAGGAAAGGGGCAGGGCTGTACCTGCAGGGGGTGTGGCTGGACCTGAGAGAGGTGGAGCTGGACCTGAGAGATGCGGGGCTGGACCCGAGAGGGGCGGAGCCAGACCTGAGAGGGGCGGGCCTGGGCCCGAGAGGGGCGGGCCTGGGCCCGAGAGGGGCGGAGCTGGACCTGCGAGGCGTGTCGTGGGAGGAGCAGCTCTGCTGAGGGCCCAGAGGAGTCTGTCTCCAGAGGGCCACAGGTCCTCCTCCCTGCCTCCCCAAGGCCAACACACCTTCCCCCCATCCACCCCCAGTACGTACCCTCCCTCCCAGCGCTCTTCAGCCTTGGTCCTCAGGGCCCCCACTGTCCTGCATGTTCCAGATGTTTCCCTGCTCCAGCACACCTGATTCAAATGAAGGGGAGTTGTCAGGTTTCTGCAGAACTTGATAACAACGGTGAGGGAGTCGGGCTAGTAATCAGAAGGTTACCGGATCGATTCCCCGCCGGGTCAAATGATGTTGTGTCCTTGGGCAAGGCACTTCACCCTACTTGCCTCGGGGAGAATGTCCCTGTACTTACTGTAAGTCGCTCTGGATAAGAGCGTCTGCTAATTGACTAAATGTAAATGTAAATATTCATTTAAACCAGGCGTGTTGGAGCTGGGAAACATCTGGAACATGCCATTGAGGACCAGGGTTGAAGACCACTGGTTTAGGCCCCTACAATATTAAAGCCGTGCTGCTGATTTTCTGCAGTCGTCTTTCCATGCTGTCGTAAGGCAGAACCGGGATGTTGTTAAACCCCAGATATCTGTCTTCTGTTTCAGCCAAAAGAGAGACTCTGATCAAGCCTCTGTCGGCTAAGTCCAGTCCCAAACGCTGTCCCACAGAGAACTTCTCAACTGCCTTTGGTCAACCGCTACCACGACAACAATACCTGCACAACAGGCAAGCCTAACAGGATTCATAGGCATTGTACACTGCAAAAACTGAGTGATAATCTTGTTTTTACGTTTTTTATCTAGTTGGACCTCTTGTATGAGTTGTTTATCTAGTGACTTGATGAAAGATGCATAATGAAGTGACATTTTCTTACTGTCCTGGCAGCAACATATACTTGTTTTAAGCTTAAGCAAGCTCATGGCTAATATTTTTGGGCACTTAACATGCCTTATCAAATGTATGTTTGCAGTGTAATTCTCTGGCACTGGAGCTGAATCCATGCCATCCTAATTATTCTGCTCACTGTTAATCACTGGTGTTGTCACGCCAAATAGTGTCCTAGGGCCAAATAGTGTCCTACCTGACGTCACAATGCCGTTCCAAAGCAAGGACGCGTCCGTCGCTATGCCGACCTTAAATTCCTGACATTCCTGAGATGGCTGCGCGTGCAGGGAGAATACTATTTTTCGACAAGAAAATGTACCAACTAGCTCAACATAGAAGGCAGTTGTTTAATAGCCTTTGTAATATTTTTTTAAATAACATCTCGAGCCGATGACGGTCCAAAACTGTGTGAGAGCGAGCCTGAGGAATTTAGAAGCGACTACCTAGCAACCAGAATAGCAACCAGGATAGTTTCCCGCTGCTGGCACGCGCAGCCATCTCAGGAATGTCAGGAATTTAAGGTCGGCATAGCGACGGACGCGTCCTTGCTTCGGAACGGCATTGTGACGTCAGGTAGGACACTATTTGGCCCTAGGACACTATTTGGCGTGACAGCGTCTCTCCTCAAACACGAACGACTGTGGCCCACTTTGACTGCAGCATCTGATAACTCTGCCCTCCTGTGCCCTCTACAACTCGGCTCTGATATAAAGTGTGTACCCTGCACTGTCAGTAACCTCAAACCTGATTGGTTGCCGGTCTAACTCGGTAGGTTTGACGTGCCATTAGACCAGAGACGCCATTCGTTCCACAGTGCCAGCCCCAGGAAGAGACTGCACTTCACAGCGCTTGACAGACAGGAAGGTACCGTCCACAACTGTCACGTGACAGGAAACACTCTGCAAAATGTATCCCATAATACTACTGATACTAATACCAGTCGCGAGTGATAAACCAGCTGATCTGCTGTCTTCCCTCCGCAGCCTCCCAGCAGTCGTGTGTGCCGGCCGACTCCTCTGAGGGTGTGGACCCAGGGGAGGGTGGCCCCCGGCTGGGCTGGGTGGAGCTGGGGCCAGGGGGAGCTGCTCCAGACCTCCAGGACTCCAGGGAGGAGGCCGCCCTGTCTCTCCAGCCCAGGCTGCACTCACTGGCTGATGCCGAAAGGCTGTTCGACGAGCTCACGCAGGAGAAACAGCAGGTGAGATGGGCTGACGGTCCATCCACAGGTGTGGAAGTAGTCCGAGGTATTAAACGGAGGGGTGTGTGGTGGTGGGGGGGGTGATGCTTTAGAAACACCCAACCTTCCAGCTTTAATAGCCAGCTGTGCCACAAGTCATCTCTATAATCCTTACCAGACCTGTTATGCAACAGACATTGTTGTTTTTTTAGCTACTGCCGAGGTCTATTTTTAGGGGTGGGTGGAAGGGGAGATCATGTTGTGTTCTGTGTCCTTTTAAAAAGCCAACAGGCACGCACACATGCAGTCTGCTTCATCAGTTCCAGCATGACCAATCTATCAAAGCTGGGAAAGGGCTTCGGTAATGTGTTGGTCCATTGATATCTGTAATATTTGTGTGTTGTGAACTCATTGATTGATTGGTGTGTGTTGGCAGATTGAGTCTGCTCTGAGCCGGATGCCCGGGGCTGGGGGGAGAGTGAGTCTACAGACCAGGTTAGATGAGGTGAGTTCGACGTGTCCCCGTCCCCCTCACTCGACGACCAATCACAATCCAGTAAATAACCTATAATGGAATCCATGAATTCTTGATTTTCCGAGTTCGGAGAAAAACGAGTCGATGGCCAGGGCATGTGTGGATGGGTGGATGTGTGGAGCCGTTAGGGATGTGGTTGTGGCTCAGGAGGTAGAGAGGGTCATCTACTAACCACTGGGTTGGTGGTTTGATTCCCGGCTGCTGCGGTCCATGTGGCAAGGTGTGTGTGAGAGGCTGAAAGTGAGAAGCTGAACGAGAGGCAAAACATGTGAAGCTCTTTGAGTAGCCTTAAGGTAGAAAACTGCTATGTAAGTGCAGTCCGTTCACCATCAGAGCTGTTGTTTATTGTGTGTTTCTTACCCAGGTGGCCTTAGAGAACCGTCTGGAGAGAGTAAACCGTGATCTGGGCTCCATCCGCATGACTCTGAAGAGGTTCCATATACTGCGATCCTCCGTCAATATATAGCAACATCCTTTGTTCCTTTGGATGATGTAGATATCGCAGTTTTGTGGCTTAGTTTTTTTACAGAGCACTGATAGTATTTCTTCTCCTACATTTCTCTGCATCATAGGCCGCTTTTACTCGGAATTCTTTTTTAACTTGTAATACTCGGGGATATTTTTGTAATGCGTTTGAGAGATCACAAATTTTGAAGTATATTTTTAGTATGCAGATTTGTACATTTGTTTACTTTTTTAGTAACAAAAATATGAATATTACATGTTTACTTGTTATTTTCAGGTAAATAATGTCGATTTTGAATAGTTAGGGATCTATATGAAAGGCAGATATTCTATCCAGCATAGGCCCTCTGGAGGGAGTCACTGACCTTTTGTGAGTTGTTGTCCATTTCAAAAGATCGTTTTAAATGATCACGTTTGTTCTATTCTTTGTACATCACATCATCTTTGTGATTAATGATGTACTTTTAGTCCCATAACATTACTTGACTTTTTCAAAGAAAATGTGTATTTGAATTTTATTGTCTTTTGCATCTGTAATTTATACCTTTTAATCTCATTCTAAACATTCCATCTTTCTGTTAATCCATGATGTTGTGATTGCACCAGTGTTAAACCACCCAATGGGCACATGCAAATACAATAATAATAAGGAAGCCAGCACACCTTTACTATACTACACAACAGTAAATACACGTACCTTGAAACATACTTGTAAGTCTTGGGCCCAACATTGTATTGCAATGCATGGAATTTATAGCTGGACTGTTTTCTTTCTATTGCCTTGCAGTTTTCTAGAAGTCTTCAGTGACCTACAGTACCTGACATGATGTTCACCGGTATTACAAATTTATTGTTATTCTAATACACAATAAAACACTGCTTTCAGACTATGGAATGAATTATAGGATAGTCTGTGTCATATTGATTGATCAACATTTTTTCTTTTTTTGTGATTACCTAGTCCAACCGCTTGGAGGTGCCCATTCTCAAGCCGACTGAGGTATCGGGTACGGAGTAAAAGTAAATTATGATAAGAATGGGCTCGGCTTCTGAGAAAATTACGGTTATCAAGCTGTACGTCATAACAAGCAAAGTATTGGGTAGTATTTAGCTTTACCTAATCAGAACAGAAAACGACGTGTACACAGTGCGCGGAAAGATACATGCTCACATTTTTTTAAACGACAGCGGTGTGCACAGCTTGCAAAGGTAATGTAGGCTACGGTTTTCCTCATCTGTAAATGGACGCGAGTAAATATCTTAATAGTCGGTCTTATTGCTAAATATGCAAAGGAACTTCACTGCAGCAATTGACATTTAGTGAATATCGCTGCCTTTGCTATGAGGCATGTCGTTAATTATGAAAACAACAGAGTCCCAGGTCCCTTACGACGTGAACACAGATCTCAGTTTAATTGCGGAGTGAGTTGCATTTTAAACGCAGCAGCAGCATATAATAACGGTAGTCCAGAATTCATCGGAAACCCAGCTGGACAACATATCTGTCACCTCTGCAGGTGAGTTTGGCTTGGATTGCTGTGAAACCGAGGGTGCTGTGAGGAGGACTGCGATGTGGCCTGGGTGAAGCTACGTTAGAACTGAAAATATCTAGTTGTCATAAATGTAACAAGCATGATGATTTAGGCGTCTTATGTGTTGATAATGGAATGATCTGGCTGCAGTCTTGCACTAGTTGTAACTGGTGGCATTGCTGACATATTGCTGCAAGTCTTGACTGCATGAATATTACGCCAGTTTATACCCGCACTGTTGACAATAACACGAATACTCTTGTTAGTCCAGTAAGAATGAATTCAAGCATGTAGCCGAACTGTCTGACCCAGGCGTGTGTGTATGTATTAGGGTAGCCTAATTACATTTAGACGATTGTATCAGCCTATTTGTTTCCCATTTTGGTGTTATTTGCAAAGTTGCTGTGACTCATATAGCCTGGTTCCGTAGGGGGTCTAAAGTAATTACCAACTGTCAGTAGGGAGCGATATTCCCGCAGGAGAGGGCTGCGTTCCAGTCCTGTTAAAAGTGTTTGTGCGTTCGTGTGCGTGTGTGTGCGTGTGTGAGAGAGAGAGAGAGAGAGTCTGTGTGAAAGAGAGAGAGAGTCTATGTGACAGCATGCATTGACATGCACTAAAACAATGAATAAAATGGTTGTTTAAACGTGTAGTTAGTCTCACCCCCATTTCCTCTTCATCCATGCTTGAGATGGTTTTAATGCACCCCTTATCTAATCATCAATATAGTTTATTAATGTGTTCACTTAGCAGGGGAAATCTGAACCTTCCACCTCTTGATCTGCTAGCAAATGCTCTAACCACTGTGCTTGACCAGCCTGTGTTCAGTGTGGTTCATCCAAACTTGGTGGTTAAACCCAGCATCTGGCTCCAACCAACCAAGCATTTTAAGAATAGACTTCTAAACGAGCAGTCTATATGATTGGCATATGTTTCGACAGCCACGAATGAAGACATAGTTCTCCTGTATCTGGTTATCAGGCCAAAATGATTAGGTTTGCATTTAATGAATGCTGTTAGGAAGCAGCCAGTGCAGAAAGAATGAGTCATGGTATTGATTACCGCCTCCTCCTTCGCTTGCTCTTTCTCGATCCCTCGTTCCCTCCATGCTCCATCTCTCTCTCTCTCTCTCTCTCTGTCTCTGTCTCTGTCTCTGTCTCTCTGTCTCTCTGTCTCTCTCTCTCTTCCTTCCTGTCCCACCCTTTGTCTTCCCGTCTGACCCCGTCTTTGACTACCTCTCATCTCCTTTTCCACTCCTTCTCTGTCCGTTTACCCATTCACACGCTCTTAATGAACTGTTCATGTATTCATGTACCTATTGAATGCTATTTATGTGCCCATTCATATACCTATTTGAATACCTGTTCATGGACATATTCATATACTATTCATGGATCTTTTTGTATACATAATCCTAAACCATGTACGCACCCATTTGTATATTACCTATTTATATACTGGTCATGTACCCATTTATGTACTATTCATGTACCTATGAAGAAAGGATGGCACACTACTGTCGACAGAGAGCTGGAGTTGAACAGAGTGGTAGATGGAACGAGAGATAATTGGAGAGATAGAGAGAGAGATAGAGAGGGAGAGAGAGATGTAGGATGAGGTATAATGGATAGAGACAGTGAAGAAAGGTTGTTGAGGGAAGAGGAGAGAGACAGAGAGTGAGAGGGAGGGAGAGAGTGATAGAGAGGGAGAAAGAGAGAGGGAGGGAGAGAGTGATAGAGAGGGAGAGAGTGAGAGGGAGAGAGTGATAAAGAGGGTGAGAGAGTGATAGAGAGAGATAGAGAGCGAGGGGGGGGAGAGTTGTAGAGAGAGGGGGGAGAGAGAGTGATAGAGAGAGATCAGCACACAGCAGCCTAGCGATAACGACGTGACTCAGTCAGCTCCACGGCCCAGAGGAGGGAGAGGATGTCATGGGGGGGGGCTACGTCACCACAGAGTGGGGGTTCTATTTTTAGCAGGGTAAACAGAGGGATTCCAGTCCAGTGAGCATGGCTCCCAGTCTGGGTGGATGCGCTGGTGGTTGGCCTGATGTCTGGAGATACTCGGAGGTGTTGTGAATGAATGACTGTTCCATTCAAGGGTTTTATCTTCCCGTCGAGCCTCGACTCCCTCCGTCCCACGCTCTGGTTTCCTCGCCGCTCGCCATCGGAATCACTTAACTTGCTCGAGAAACGGTATTTCTGTCTGGTTCAACGTTTAGCGTGAACGAAAATCCATCTTTAGCAGGCAGGGCTGGTCTCCTCTCCCCTCCTGTCCTCTCCCCTCCTCACCAGGGCGATCAAGGTCAGCCGGTCTTAACGATGAAGAGAATCTCACCAGCCTCGTTCACGTTACCTTCATTACAGCACTCACTCTGATTACGAGTCCCTCGCTTTGTTCAGACTCACTGAGGTGTGCCATCCTCATCACCCCCACACACACACACACACACACACACACACACAGACACACACACACACACACACACACACACACATAACCAACCCTTCCATCCATGTTATTAAGATTTTGCCTTCTGTCACTCTCTCCCACCAATGCCTATTTACCTACAATGCTGGAGGTATGCGAGGTGCTGGTCGAGAAGGTGTGTGTGTGTGAGTAAGTGTGGCTACAAATGCTAGCGAGTGTGTGTGTGTGTGTGCACATACGGTTGTATATGACAGTGTGTTTGTCTAGTGATAGGCGCATGGGCAACACCCTCCCAGAAAAAGTCTCTCTCTCTCCGTCAGGCGTTATTAATGGAAGCAATCATCAGATGGACCATTGGTCTTAATAGATGCTTAATCTTGGTGACAAATGACCGTGGGGGAAGGGGTCCGTTGTGACGGGAGACTGGCCCACGGGAACTGTGCTGTGTCACCCACGCTGGGCTGGGCTAGGCCAGGGGTGGCTGTATATTAGCCAGCCTCAGCGCCCTGGAGGGGAGCCAGACAGTAATGGTATTGGACCACGCGTGGAACTCAGGGTTCTGGAGCTTTCCCTCATCTCCAGGGGTTTGATTAACGGTGGTGCCTGCCTCTCTATCTCGCGCGTTCTCTCTCTCTCTTTCTCTGCCTCTGCATCTCGCTCTCTCGCTCTCTCGCTCTCTCTCCTCTCCCTCTTTCTCTCTCTCTCTCTCTCTCTCTCTCTCTCTCTCTCTCTCTCTCTCTCTCTCTCTCTCTCTCTCTCTCTCTCTCTCTCTCTCTCTCTCTCTCTCTCTCCCTCTCTCGCTCTCTCTCCTCTCCCTCTTTCTCTCTCTCCCTCTCTCTCTCTCTCTCCCTCTCTCTCTCTCTTCCTCTCTTTCTCTCTCTCCCTCTCTCTCTCTCTCTCTCTCTCTCTCTCTCTCTCTCTCTCTCTCTCTCTCTCTCTCTCTCTCTCTCTCTCTCTCTCCCTCTCTCTTACTTATTCTCACACTGAAATGTGTCTGGATGGTGTAGGAGGAGCTTGTTGTTTCTCAGCCTGGCAACCCGTCTGAGCAAAGGACAGAAACCGTGTTAGCAGAACTGAAACTCTGGACAAGAGCAGACTAACAGAAACCCTAGTCATAGTCCCAACACGAGAGGGTAACCACAGCTACCACTGGGTTACCATGGTAATATCGTCTTCCTGTCTGGTTCCTGTCTGATTGTACATGAGAAATGAGGCACGTTCACCATGTCACAACACTGATTCTTTGACCAAAGTAGCAAGAAATCGACTCACAGTTTAGTCTCAAGGTTCCTCGTTCCCTGTACAGTATTATCATGGTTAGCAACATTTCACGTCTTTGGGCACGGTGCATTAGGAGGAGGGGTCATGAGGGGTCATGAGAGGAGAGACGATGCCCTTTGATTTGTCGACTCATCTGTCACCACTTGGCGTAGGCAGAATCTCTGCCGTGTTTGAGTGAGAAACGGACACCTCGTCTTCTCTCCTCGAAGGACTCTGAAAGCCGCTGACTTTGGACTGTCCTCTGTCCGTCCCTCTGACCTGCAGTGGTCGGGAGACAAACGACAGCCTGTGTAGGTGTGTGTGGGTGTGTGTAGGTGTGGTGTGTGTAGGTGTGCGTAGGTGTGTGTAGGTGTGCGTAGGTGTGTGTAGGTGTGATCCCCTCCCGCCTGCTAACTTCCTCTCAGTCGTTCACTCACAGGAAACCTGGTGTGGAACACACACGCAGACACACACACACACGCATCACCACGAATCAACGACCGTAGCAGCAATCTGTATGTGTCAGCGCGGGAGCTGTGCTTCCTACACAGTCACTGTGAAGACGGATCCAGATCTAGATCTAGAGAGCTAGACTAAGAGTCTCTCCGTGGTTATTTTGGTTTTAGGTCAGTGTGAAATGTTCCACAGTTGTCATTGCCTTGCTGGTGCCGTCTGTGAGAGCCGTAGTGAGACGGTGAACTGACAGTCATCCACTGCCCCCCCCCCCCCCCCCCCCTCCAGCAGCTGCTGTAACCCACCACCTTCAAACATTTGCATTCGTTTCCATAAACATTTTCATAAGCAGGAAAACAAAGGGCCAGTGAACTAGTTCTGGGCTGAGGATGACACGCCCGCTCCTAGTAGAAGATGACGTGTAGGGGGCCGTGAAACTGGACACCTGCCTGCAGGCCACCTCCATGGTCTGCTGCTGTCCCCACGGTCACATTTCAACATCCAAACGGGTCAGATGGCTGAGCGGTTAGGGAATCGGACTATTAATCAGACGGTTGCCGGTTCGATTCCCGGCCGTGCAAAATTACTTTGTGTCCTTGGGCAAGGCACTTCACCCTTCTTGCCTTGGGGGGAATGTCCCTGTACTTACTGTAAGTCACTCTGGATAAGAGCGTCTGCTAAAATGACTTAATGTAAATACTTCAGTCTGTTTGACGTCTGGCGTGTTGTTGTGTGTGGACCTGCTGTATATTCTGAGGAGAGAGTCGCCATCTTTCTTTGTTCCAGCCATGTACACTCCTGCTCAGCAGCTACTGTGAGACTCTCCTTCTCTCTCCTCCATCCAGGAAATCGGAGCTTTTCCAATCCAAAGCCCTGCAGCGAGCTTGATATGAACCAGACTGAGTCAGGGGGAGAAATCGATGCCTCCTCTCATCGTCGTGTTCTTTCCCGGTGCTTCTTTAACGGTCGCGAGCGCAGGCGGGCAGAGAAGTGGGAGAGGACAGGGGCCGAGTGGGTCTCCGGGGCGACTGATTATCTAAGGGTCCCGTCTTTGCGGAAGGGGCACTCGTGATTTATAGGCGACGTTTAAGGAACGAGAGAGGAGAATATTCTGAAGCATGTTATGACACCTTCACTCCCCTGCCCTCAACCTCCCCCCACCCCCACCCCACTGCCCTCACCCCCACCCTCACCCATCACGACACAAACATGCACGCACACACACAAACACTAAAACCACACACCCCTTGCACAAAAGAAACACCACACACACACACACACGCCCACCTTCTGTATCCTCAGCCCCCTGCTTCTACCAGAGGAGCTATAAATAGCCCAGCTTCTCTCATCATCCAGTCTCCACGTCATGGGCACGTTCTCTCCCATTCGCTCCCCGCGGCCCACCTAGACCCCCCCCCCCCCCCCCCTCTCTCTCCCAGGCCCACATTTATGTAGTGACGTTGGAGTTGTGTCAGATGATCGCATCAGAGCTTGGGGGTTCCAATTTTAGTCCCTGTGCCAGAGAGAGTGGAAAATCTGTCAGTCTTCCTCCATACAGGAATCCTCATGCAGTCGGAATGTCCATTCTGGTGTGTTCTGTTGGGATTCCGTTCTGTGACAGAGTCGTGCTTTTTAAAGTGATGTTGAACAGATAACGCAAGTGTATGGTGAAATGTGAAATAGTGATGCAAACTGGGAAAAAAGCAGAAGGTAACTCAAGTCTGTCATCATGACAAATCTGTTTTGTTGGCATGAGCTGTTCCGTCGTACGTGATTATGGATCTCTATGAGTTCACACCTCAAGAACGATTGACGTTCACTGTTAATACTTACTAACAAGCTGCTGTTCTTTCTTCCCAGGTATTGAACCGAGGCTACTGAATCTGTAACAATGGAATACAGGTAAGCAATGACAACTTGTGATTTGCTACTGTGCGTACAAATGCTATAAATATTTCTATGGCCGTAGTACCTAGCTTTTGAGCCCAGAGTAACATTGGCCTGGCTCAGAGCAGACTGCCCAACCGTTGCAATTTCAACTGTTTGGTGACAGCAAACAGTGGAGGATGAAAGCCTAACTAACAACAGTGATAGGGCACTGCTTACTCAATGGATTCCCCCTCAGAATCAATACTCCCCCCTGGTCTCCACCAGGAACTGCTTTTCCAGCTTTAGCATCTTTAATCCTGTCCGGGTAGCTCAAGCCCCTCCCCTGCCCCACCTCTGCTAGCTTTTAGCTAGCCTGGGAGCTGACGTTTGGCCTTAGCGGGAAAAGAGTGTGCTAAGCTAGCCCTGTGTGACTGAACGAGAGGCCCGGAGCCAGCCTGAGAGCATGACGTCTGCTGTTTCCTATACTCTTGACTGTGGGATTGGCTGTGATCAAAACAAGATGGCCACGGGGGATGGGGGGGGGGGGGGGCGAAACGGCAGAGATCTTAGCAGCAGACATTGATGTTCCACACCTGTGCTCATTTTAACCGGCTGTCATTTAGGTCTGTAACAGACTGCAGAGGCTGCTGGCTGATTCTGTTAGCAGAGCCCTGTTGATGGGAGGATAAAGTGGGTGTGTTTGTGCGTGTGTGTGTGTGTGCGTGGGTGTGTGTGTGTGTCTGTGTGTGTACGTGTGTGTGTGTGTCTGTGTGTGTGTGTGTCTGTGTGTGTACGTGTGTGTACTAGGTGGAGGACCTGTCAACAAGCCATTTCATTCTCCCTCTGTGTCTGCTTGTCCCTGCAGCTTGCAGATAAAACAAAGAAGGAGAGGGAGAGAGGAAACAGTGTTGTGTTGTGGCTGTGAATGACAAAACTTCCCTCTCTATGATGAGGCTTTCCAGAAGTTTCCGTAACCGTTGATAGGCAAGTGAAGGCTCCTCAAAAGACATTTTCTGATTTGTGTGAGTGGTTGTGATTGTGTGTGACACAACGCCATAGCTCCAGAAAAAAAAGCTTAACCCTGAGATGATATAATCTCAGACAAGATGACAGATGAAATTCTTCACAATGTGTGTGTGGCAAATATAGTGAAACTGTGCCACGCCAAACCGCGAAAAACAGGAAAGATTACGTCACTCTGAGATCTTTTCGAGACGTTCTATTTTCATCCCTCACAGTTGAATGTGCAGTAATTGCTCACCCAGAATGTTTTGGTCCTTGCAGTCCTGAGATATTTTTAAACCCCCACACTCACCAAGTCGTGTGCAGTCAAAAAGACACTGCCTTCATAAATCAGTACACATCAGGTCACAGTTTGAAGAACAGGACTCAGTGTATCAGGACAATCTTCATATACTCACAAGCTTGATATTGTCGGCTGTAAGTACTAGTTGACATTAATGTGCGTCATTTTGGGGGGGATTTATTGATTGAGAAATCTGCAAAAACTGAATTCCTTCCAATTCGTTAAAAGAAACACATTTGTCCTTTGATCTGGTAGTCAAAACGAACGTGCCTGATGGAGGCTTACGTATTCAAATGATGCTGACGAAGACACCAGGGCTGGACTGGTGACCTTAACACCCTGCTGGTAGTCATGGAACAATCCTCTGTTCTTCCCTGGCCCAGCTCGGACACTAAACCCATCTATTGGAAGCTCTCTATATATTTTGCATGATATTAGTATAACAAGTAGAGACTATTTAAAGCACAACGCAGGTGTCAAACATTTTGGTAGCTTTTGTTTTTGTACGTTGTGATTGATAATCGTGACAAAGAAAGAGGATAGATGAGAAGGAGGAGAGAGAGAGGGAGGGAGAGAAAGAGGGAAAGAGAGAGAGAGGGAGTGCGAGAGGGAGAGAGAGAGGGAGTGAGAGAGGGAGAAAGAGAAAGAGAGAGAAAAGGAATGGCGAAGTGCAGCAGCGTTGATTAACCAGTGGGCCGTCCTTTGGTCTTGCTGCATCATAACGGGCTCCACCAATCAGGACACGGCCTCATACGTCTCCATGGTAACTGGGCTTCCTTGGTCCAGAAGAGGTGGAGACAGAGAGGAAGAAGAAAAAAAAAAAAAAAAAAAAAGGGGGAGGAAGGGAGAGAATTTATGCCGTCTCTTAGTTCTTCCTGTGACAATATCCCAGCATAGTCCTGTGTGGTGCTGCGCGACAGCGCTCAGTTCTGCCGTGATCTCAGACTCAGCCAGCAGACACAGTTAGCTGCAGCCCAGGCTGGCCTGGAGGATGCCAAACAGCAGGTCCTTCTTTAGAAGCTGGGACCCGGACCAGAGATGGACCTCCACACCTTGGTCTCTGGACCTGTTGACTAAGCTGAGACACTGCTAGCTTCAGAAAGGTAAACCTTTCCCTGCTTTCCCCGTTTAGAGCGTAGATCTCCTTTCTTGCTCTGCTGTTCTCAAATCCCAAGGCTGTGATTGAAGGCGTCATTGGGGTGCTGTCTTACCAGGTACCTGTTCAGCTCTGTCACATCGCTGTTGGCCAGACAGGAGAGGAGACAACTGCAGACCATCGAGATGCCTCCCAGGGTTTCTAAGAGTGTAGACCGGACGGGAGACGACTGTAGACTATCGAGATCCTTCCCAGGGTTTCTGCTGGTGAAGGCTGGCTTTCCGATCTGGCTTTGCATCCGTGTGCTAAGCTGGAAAGGATCTGGTTTTCTGAATCAGGCAGAGTGCATGGGAGTGGCTGAGGGGTTAGCGAATCGGGCTATTAATCGGAAGGTTGCCGGTTTGATTCCCGGCCGTGCAAAATTACATTGTGTCCTTGGGAAAGGCACTTCACCCTACTTGCCTCCGGGGGGAATGTCACTGTACTAACTGTAAGTCGCTCTGGATAAGAGCGTCTGCTAAATGACTAAAATGTGTAAGAATGTGTTTTTAGTATGTGTGTGTTTCTGGTGTAGGGCTGCCTGGGGGTTTAGTGACGAAACACAGCCTCCGTGGTGGGTCGTATCGGCCCGGACTCGTGATCGTTATGCTGTTCGTCCTCATCAGGCAGCTTGCATGAGGGTGAGGGGAGGATGAGGGTGAGGGGGGGGGGGGGTGAGGGTGAGGGGGAGGGATGAGGGTGAGGGGGGGGGGTGAGGGTAAGGGGGGGGGGGATGAGGGTGAGGGGGGGGGGGTGAGGGTGAGGGGGGGGGGATGAGGGTGAGGGGGGGATGAGGTGACGGTCGTGGATGTGAATCCCGATGTGAGTCCTGATCCTCTGTAGCGGTAGAGCTGTTGGTGTTGGTGCTCCTGAGACCAGCCTGGTGGTGATCAAGGGTTAGGGTTAGGGTTAGGGTTACCGCTGAATAAGCACCATGATGAAAGGGTTAGGGTTAGGGTTAGGGTAAGTGGTTAGGGTTAGGGTTAGGGTTAGGGTTAGTGGTTAGGGTTACCGCTGAATAAGCACCATGATGAAAGCCAGAGCAGGAGACAGCCAGTGTGCCCGGGGGGGATTCAGACCGTGGGGACAGAGAGTGGATGAAAGTCTGCCAGGTCTACTTCAAGATGGTATCCTGAGACCAACATGGTTATTCAGGAATAGCAGTCTGTGGACATTACTGGACGTTGTTCTGGCTGTTGTTGTTGGACGTGTCAGGGATGTGCAGAACTTAAGTGGGATTCCTCCATAATGCATGTCTATTTTACCCAGGTCTACTAGGTTAGGGAACTGTCCGTCAGTATAGCTGAGGTTGATGGCTTCTGGCAGGGATACGCTTTGGTATTTCAACTGACGACTGCAGTAGACACCCCAAAAGTAATTAGAAGTGTGGAGCGCAGCCGTTTGAATCCCCTGGAGAGAAAAAAAAGACGCTGAATTGAAAAGCCTTTACCTCACAAGTTGACAAAGTGCTCCCCTTTTTGACTCCACCGGAAGATGTAATTGAAGTCGGCCGCTCACTGCCAAGTCAGAGACCAGCATTTTTAATGTGTTTGTTTCCTGGCTAAGTGCTCAGGCTTATTACGTGAAACTTGAATATCAGCCGCTGTTGCTTGGCTTGGCTTGCATCTGCATCCGCAATATAATACCCATAGCGCAAAAACAATACCCACAGCGGACAATATAATACGCATGGCAAAAAAATACAATACCCAAAGTGTAGGCTCTATGTTACTCTTGGAGTGGTGCACTTTATCTTGTCTGTCTTTTTAATCAATGCTGTCTTTCAGGAGAGATGTGAAACATTTATAAGTTGACGGGAGACCAAAACTTAATGGCGTTAGTTATTCCACTCCTAGTGTTAGCTGAGTGTGAGTTTCCGGGGGATAAACTGTAAATCCATTCAATATTGTTGGCATTTGTTTTTGGCACAGAACCTTGGCACACAAACGGTGTTATTTTTCTCTCCGTCATCTCAGCTGATTGTACTGTAGGCTATGTTACATTTTCGTCGACTTGTGCTAACGTTATTTCAGCTTTGGTTAGGTGTTAGGTGTACTAAGCCGTTTGATGTTGAGTCTTAAATAGCCAGCGCTAGTAGTAGTCTTGTTGCTATATTTGAGGCACTGATTCACAGTCGGAAGCTAGGCTGTAGGCATGCTCATCATGTGTCGATCTCTCCCCATCTCACATCTGGCAAGCTGAGGGATTATTGACTATATATAGAAGTCTTTTTGAGGGTCAAGGTCTCATTTTTAACAGGAGTCAGTGACGAAGGCCTCTCAGTGACACCGGAGCAAGGTGTCCATTCCACAACTGTAATTGCGTTGTGTCTAACTCACCACCTCTGAGAATGACACTGTTTGCCTCAGACAGGATTTAGTACTACAGTCAGTGTTGAGATATTTGATGTATGCTCCAAACGTGATGCTTTATCATAATTTCAGTTAAATACTCTCACGTATACCTTTAACAGATGGCATTGCCATACATTTTTAACGATCAGTTCGAGATGATTCCGAGAAGGAGGAACCGTTGGGCAGTAACAGGAAAAGTTCTAAGATGATGACATCTCA
>NW_025814038.1:509864-607057 GCF_021917145.1 Hypomesus transpacificus
CTCAGGATCTGGGGCGGCTTCCCGTCGTCTGAAGGAGCAGTCCAAAGAGGGCATCATCACGTTAGCATTCCTCCCACCTTGTATCTCCTCCTTCAACACCGCAGACCTCCCAGCTCGGCTGGACATGCTCCTCTGCCGTGGTCCTGCTTGACGCATCCCTGCATTTGCATTTTCCGACACGTCGCTGCCAAAAAACGCCCAGCCGGTCATGCATGAAACACACACACATGCACATATCCTGTTCTTGCTGAAATGCAAACACGTTCATTTAAGCAAAACTAAGCAGCCACACACACATACAGTGAAGCTGTGGAAATCGGCGTCAACGTTTTCTGTGTAGAAAGTGGAGGGTCAGATGGTACTCCTAGTGTGTGTAGATTAGTTATGTTTCTGTTTCCATAAATGGAAATCAAATCGTATGATAAATAAAAAATATCACTGCTATATATTCTATGATAACTCTATAAAAAACCAACTGATGATATGAACGTCTTTTAATGAGTGTGTCTTTTTGTGCAAATAAAAAGGACAATAAAATGTGAAACGTAAAAATTGGCCAAGTTCAACGATATCAATCGATTGTCAGCATTCCTGAAACACACACACACACACACACACACACATGCTCACACACACACACACACATATGCTTACACACACACACACACACACACACACATATGCTTACACACACACACACACACACACACACACACACACACACACACACACACACACACACACACATGCTCACACACACACACACACACACACACACATATGCTTACACACACACACACACACACACATATGCTTACACACACACACACACACACATATGCTTACACACACACACACACACACACACACACACACACATATGCTTACACACACACACACACACACACACACACACACACACACACACAGGTATGCAGACCTGACTTGTGTTCGAACTTTTTTTGTCCTTCCTTTTCCTCGATAAGAGCTTTGCCTCCACGGCTGGAGGAGGGGCGGACCTGTGTCTGCTTTCTGTCTGCAAACTCTACTTGTATGTTCGTGTGTGTGTGCGCGTGTGTTTGTGTATTTTTTGTGTGTGTTTTTGAGTGTACTGACAGGGGGAATAATAAAAGCCATATCTGCATTTCCATAAATCAGAGGAGTAAATTTGCCCTCTCAGATGAGGAGCCCGAGAGCAAGGCTCCAGGGCCTCAACTGCCAACCCATGCGTGTGTGTGTGTGTGTTTGGGTGTGTGTGTGTTTGGGTGTGTGTTTGTGTGTGTGTGTGTGTAGGGCATCATAAGCCATAGTCTGTCACCGCAGCAACGCATCATCATCAATTCTGCATGCGGTTTATGTTTTAAACATATTGTCTTCCCCCTCCCCCCCTCACCCCTCACCCCGCTCCCTCTCCCTCCGACCCAACACCCTTACTTTATGTCCACTCCTCCATCTTTCCCCTCACACTCCCTCCATCTCCCTCCTCTATCCTCCACCTCTCCCCTCATTACACCCCCTCCTCTATCCTCCACCTCTCCCCTCACTACACCCCCTCCTCTATCCTCCACCCCCTCCTGGAAGTGGATGTCTCGACTAACGCAAACACGTCCAGATCAAACAACAATAAAGAGGGGGTTCTGCTGTACGAGCGTCCAGACGGGGAGGATCGGTTCTCATCGTCTCTCCCTCTCTCCCCCATTGTGTTTCTCTCGCAGTTCCTCCTGACAATTTCTTGGGTGATCGAAAAAGAAGGTTGCCATGGTTACTTCCGGGGCGCCCCCCCTTCCCTCCACACGTCGCGTCTGGTTAGAACGACATACTCCTCATTACCTGCAGGAGACAGGTGTCTACTGTGTAGACGATTCGGTGCGTTTTTTTTTTAATCATTCTACTCTTAAAGAGGAGCAGGAAGAGAATCAGCTACAGTAGTAGCATTGGGGGCTAAGCTTTTCCAACCCAATCCAAATGCAGTATTGCGGTTCATTACAAGGCTATGCTTTCCCAGGAACTCCTTGGGACAAAAGGACTCCTTCCTTAACCACAGATCGTGTGTGTGTGTGTGTGTGTTTGCGTGTGTGTGTACTCACGTGTGCGTGTGTGTGTGTATGTGCAGGCGTTTTCCAGTCGGTGTGGAGTGGTGAAAGCAATCCTTGGTGGTGTTTGGAGCAGCAGGCCTAAGGATCCGCTGTGTGAAGATGAACCAGGAAGAGGAGAAGATGAGAGAGAGGCCTCTCTGTTTGTTCCCCATCTGAATAATACAACACAACGACAGCCTGCAAACAAAAAGCATTTGTGTTGGGTGGAATGATAGGGGGGATAGAGTAGGGGCGCGGGAGAATTCTTAAATTACAGATGAGCAAAGAAGCATGTTTTAAGTGACTCTTAAACATTGATGGGAACCAATCTAAATGGTATGGGAACGTGTGATATAATGCCACAGAGAATCAGCTCGCTGTTCGACCTCTCAGAGAAGCAGCTAGAAGCCTGGAAGCAGGAACGTCACTCCGCACCAGGCTGGGTTCCCAAACAGACTCGACACATAATTCTCACTGTTCGGATGTTTGAAACGTTCTCTCTCTTTTTTTCTTTTCTGTGAAAAAATTTTTTTCTCCCTATTTAATTGCCTAGCCAGGGGCAGGGGAACAAATGACAGCCAGATGATTGTATTCAAATTCCCAGAATGTGATTAAACATAAATGTGTAAAGTCCCAGGGAACCTTTGGTGTAAATCATTGACAGTGGCTGTATTTTATCGCTGGAGGAATTATTCGGTTTAAGATGCGCCCTTTTCCACATGCATCTGTTTTTCCTTTTGTAATGAAGCAACAAAAAAAAACATATAAATAACATGTAAAAAGAAAATATGTAAGCTGAATATTTCATTTCTTTGCATCCTTCCTAAATTTCATTGAACGAATGACGGCTTTTGCATCCTAAAAGTGGGGTATGAATTTTTCAGACAGTTTAATAATTAAGTCAAGAGTGTTTGGGGTGGCATTGCCCTGACAAACGAATCTGTACAAAGAAAGAAGCAGGTCTGAAAG
Organism: Hypomesus transpacificus; assembly: GCF_021917145.1. NCBI lineage: Eukaryota > Metazoa > Chordata > Actinopteri > Osmeriformes > Osmeridae > Hypomesus > Hypomesus transpacificus. Next base: position 512,909 of record NW_025814038.1, read on the forward strand.
GGACATTATAAATTGATTATTTTATCAGCAGCTATTTATTATTAACACAAAGAGGAGCCATTAACACAAAGAGGCTGTGGAGAGGACGGACTGTGAATATTAAGGTCAGAAAGTGTGCTTCACTGCAGAAAGAATACTGTCAGGAAAATGTGAGTGATACAAAACAGACATCACATTTCAGATTCTTCTGATGAATCCAGTGAGGCAAGACGATCTGCATACAGAATGTGGCAGGTGTGACAGGCAGGCAGACAGGCAGGCAGGCAGACAGGCAGGCAAATGGACAGATAGATGGACGGATGGACAGTTCCTCTGTCTCTTCCAGCTCGGCTCGTCACTCTCAAAGCTGCTTCACAGACCGAGCAAAAGAAAGGAAGGGAGAGAGAGAGAGAGAGAGAGAGGGGGAGAAAGAGAGAGAGAGAGAGAGAGATGGAGAGAGGGAGAGAGAGAGAGAGAGGGAGAGAGAGAGAGAGAGAGGGAGAGAGAGAGAGAGAGAGGGAGAGAGAGAGAGAGAATTAGAGCGGGCATTAGCACACCGTCTGTGATGGAGGGAAGAAAGAAAGAGAAAGAAACAGAGAAGGACCCCCTACCATTCTCCCCCTCTCCCCCAAACCTGTCTCTTTGTCAGTTCCCCCCCCCCCCCCCCCCTACGAGGAGACACAGTTGATGGCCTTTATGAAAATATCATAAATTCAATCAGGGTCTGCAAATTTCATGAGCCGGCCATAGTCCTCTTGAATTTCTTAACGGGGTGTCAAAACAATCAGGCCTGTGACGTTTGACACTGTGCACTGAATCATGAATCCAGGGGCTCAGTCTGCCCCCCCCCCCCCCCCCCCCCCCCCCCCCCCTTCAACCCTAACCCCCCCCCCATCCATATTACCAGATTCATGCACGCTTATCTCCGGCTTCCAAACCCAGGCTCTCCCATCCCTGCCCAAACCTGAGAGTCTGAATAGAGAAGAGGGATCCTGTCTACCACTGTGAGGTGTGTCTCCTGGTAGAGATTGCATGAGAGGATCAAACAGGGGCGTTTCTCCTGCGACACGTAGCGCCACCATCACCGATTAAGTGGTGGTGAGAATACCTGAACAGTGGAGGTTTCTGTTTGGAATCCGCCCTCGGCCCTTTGCTGTTAATTGTCCTCTCTCTCTTTCCTGGTTCACTTCACGTAAACAATCTGTCTAATAAAGCATGACAAATTCCAACGTTTAGGTGCTTTAAGGTAACTATGAACACTCCTTGCTGCGCACCTGCACACTAGATTAGAACAAATAGAAATTCATATAGGGAGTCAGGTGGCTGAACGGTGAGGGAATCAGGCTGGTAATCTGAACACGCCAGTTCGAGCCAAAATGACGTTGTGTCCTTGGGCAAGGCACTTCACCCTACTTGCCTCGGGGGGGAATGTCCCTGTAGTTACTGTAAGTCGCTCTGGATAAGAGCGTCTGCTAAATGACTAAATCTAAATGTAAATATAGGACTGTGGACAGGAACCTGTATTAGTGAGCATGTTGTCTGGCACGTTAACTATGCAAATGATTGTGGATGATTAGGATATTTAAAGGCACAGTTCGCAAAACAATTGTCCCTAAATAGCCAGTGGGAGTTTTTAGTTGTCGTTTTTTTTCCATCTTTACAATTGATTCATTGTAATATTGTCACCTCACTTATACAGCGTGTCCAGACTACTTTACACTGGATAGGAGACTGGCTGTGCCCAAGTGCCGTTTCATTATCATCTCCCTCACACGTCACTATTCCGTCTCAACATACAATAGCGAAGCCGAAAGAGACACAGACTTTTTTTAATTTACACCGTGTCCTCGGTGCACAGAACCCTGGGTAATATGAACGGATGTGCCTGGAGGGTAGAGTGTCCTCTGTGACTAAAACACTCTCTTCACTCATCCAAAAGAACCCATTAAAATTTCAAATGAAGGCAAATAACCTTAAATGAGGAATAATTGCCCTAAATCAAAATTCAATTACCATTAAACACTGACGAATCGCTGATTGAAAATTGGTGAATTATTTCTTTGACAATGTCTCTCCAAAAATTCTTGGAAAAATGAATATGTGGTTCTTGATAAGTGGGACTGATTGAACAAAAAAAATCATTTCAGAGATTATGATGAAAGCAGACAATTAAAGGTCCCCTTCGAGGCAATTATACATATGTCAATCAATTTGCTTTTTGAGACTAAATTAAAATAATTCACAGATCTTGGGCACATTCCTGCTGTGGCGATTGCATTATTCTAATAACATATACTATGAACCTGCACATTCATTACAGTTACAGTAACTTAGATACACGTACATCAACAGACCGACAGACTGAAAGACAGATACAGACGGAGGGATGGATGAATGGATAGATGGATGGATGAATGGATGGATGAGTGGATAATGGATAGATGGGTAGTAGGACGGATGGACAGATGGATTCCCAGTTGGTATTCCCAGGGTGTCCTCGCGGCAGAGGTAACAGAGGAGGGGAACGGGCAATGGAGGAGTGTGCACCAGGGGGAGAGCTGGAGGAGAGGGGGGGGCACCTCCCCAGAGGAGAGGGGAGGGGGGGCACCTCCCCAGAGGAGAGAGGGCTCGTGGGGTCCCGCCTCAGAGATTCAAGGTGACCCCCCAGAGAACACAACTCTCACAGGGCAATACAGACATCCCCAGTGCATGAGCCCAGTGTGTGTGTGTGTATGTGTGTGTGTTCTAGCCTACTTGCAGGATGCCAAACAGCTCCTTCTACTTGTACATTAGCGTGGTCGTCCCCTTCAAGGGTTAGGGTTAGTGTGTGTGTGTGACTTGTCCCCCCTCAAGGCACAATCAGACATACCAACAATCTTATTCAAACCAAAAGACCTCAAAACCAGAATTACATTTTGGTTTCTGGATTCACTGCAGGGTTGAGATATTTGTCCTCCCCGGCTTGGAAACGATGTCGAAAGCTGCTTTCCCTTCCTTCTACCCAGGGGGAATGAGCTGTAGCTGGCTCGCCAGCAGTCTGGAGGCCATCTCTGTGGGATATCTGCTTTCAGAGTCCGAGTTTAAGTGGAACGTGGTGACAGGGAGCCATCTGTTGTGTCAAAATACCAAACATTCCTAAATACCAATTGGTGGAGTATTTCAGATTGAAAGGAGTATCCTAAAGACTAATTCAAAAAAAGTTGATAATATATGCACTATATACACTATCAAAAAACAAGGATTATTGATAGTCACCCATACACGATACAAACCATATACAATACAACTCAACTGTTTCTGACCTGCAGTAGACCTTTAGTGTTGCACCACAAGGTGGAGACATAGCCTAGCTGCAGTACTCATGACTTACACCAGGGGGCAGCAAACACCATGAGAGATCCAGAAACTTGGATCTCAGATATTCCAATAAGAAGTTTACAGCTTTTCACAGACCACACATACGAAGATGTATCTACACTTTGACTTAAGTCAGGTTAAGATCATATTTTCTCATGGCCCAGACTACAGAAAGAGACCATAACTAGAGTTTCACTCCCCGAGCCCAGCTTTCATAACCTCCTTCCCTCCAGAAAATGCCACAGCGACTAGTTTGAAGAGGCCACTTTCTCTCTCCATCTCCCTTTCTTCCTCCTCCCCCCTCTATCTCCCTCTCTCCTCCCCCCCTCTCAGAGAGGGTGTCAGACTCCTTGCGTGAGAACATTACACTAGTCCAGTGGATAGTGATATTGTATTTCTCTATATTCCTTCCCTTCCCTTTAATCCTTCTTTCAGGCTGGCAAACAGGGACAGCTTAGGTTTCACTGCAGGATTCACACAGTCAGAGACTATCAGTTCCTTCAGTGTTGTCTACCTCTGGCTGAATAATGGTTTAGAGTTGCATTAAGGTAATGTTCCTTTACTCGGCTTCCTAAGTGGAGATTGTTTTGGGGGGGAAACAAGCACTGGAGGATGAGTGAACTAAAGGGTTGCAGACTGGTGAGAATGTACTGTGCTGAAGTCTTAGGCGCCAAATATAGTTTATACGAATATTGCCTTAACTATAAAACATTTTGTCTTCTGTATTTGTGCAGTTGTATAAAAGTGCAACTTTAAAAAAACTTTGGTTTCGTCTTTTCATTTGATTATTTCTAAAAGCATTTGACTTTTTAAATTCCTGCTGAAGACTTTTGCACAGGCCTGCACTTAAACACTTTCCATCAAAAAACAATAACAAACCTCTCCCCATTCCGCACTAGGATCCGATAATTCCCATAGCAACGGCGGCTCCCAAAGATACTTTATTGGATAAGGGCTCTCCATGGCGACAGCGATAACCCTTCTGCAACAGGGTAGACAACTCTCTGAACTAAGAACTGCCCCTGATATTCTCTCTACCTTCAGACGAGGCACAGGTAGTTTCTGTTCCAGTTTGATCAACCTGTTTCCAGTTGAGATGATCTGGATGATTTAGTTGAGTTCTGCTTGTACTCACCTCAGTGTGCTCCGACAACGGCCATGTTTACATTACAGCAACCAATGAGAGAAGGATGGCTATGCTTTTAAGGACATAGACTGAGAAAACAGAGAGAGGGAGGAGAGAGAGAGGGATAGAAGGAGGGAGGAGAGAGAGAGGGATAGAAGGAGAGAGAGACAGAGAGAGGGAGACAGACAGAGAGAGGGAGAGAGAAGGAGAGAGAAACAGAGCGGGAGAGAGGAGGAGAGAGAGACAGAGGGGGAGGGAGAGAGGGGGAGCGAGGAGTGATGTGGGATGCTGGTGTTGACGTGATGCATTGTGGGAACACACCGTCTCAGGGGAGCGACTGATGAGGGTGAAGAAAAGGGAAGGCAAACACAAACATGACTGACACGCTAACCGCAGTCCACGCTGCTGCCAGCAGGGGGCCCCACCAGTGACAGGTCCCTGAGATATAAGGAGCAGTGAAGCTAATCAACACGTCAATATAAATTATACTGGTGACATTTTGGTACATAGAGAAAAGCTTGTTAGTAAGTTACCGTCAGATGGTCACAAAATGTACCAAGCTGCTCCATAACAAGTAAAAGAACCAAGCTTTCGACTTTCTTGTGATGAACATATATTCGATGATTTAAATGGCTACTTAGTTTAAAATAATTTAATACATGGTCATATCTTAGCCATCTACGTCTAATATAATTCACATCATAGTATAAAGTACTTTTTTTTTCAGTTGACCTTTAGATCAGCCATGGCTGAGGATTGAATCAATTAGTAAAACTCCTGGATCAACAAAATAACCGACACTTCTTAGTCACAAACTTTGTTAGTCCCCAGTCCAGCCAGTGTCTTTGAGGGATGGCTCATGCCCCACCCTCTGGCTGAGGTGGCTGTCAGCAGGTGAGTGAAGAGAAGCTCATCCAGTCCATCTCTTTATTCAGAGCACACTGCACAACGTGGCCATCTTACCGAGAGTTAAAACCTTGTTTTTAGATTTTAAATCGAGTTGGGCTCGTTTCTAGTAAAAACAATGAATTTTCTGACTTAAGTGAAGTAAAATACATTATTTTCAAGCTTATCAATCTATGACTGGCCCACAGATTCAGACAGCGACTGACTGCTATTACGGGATAGTGTTGGATGGTTGTCATGGAACCTGGTTGCCGTGGGCATATCCAATGCTACTTGGGGACCTGCCTTTGGCAGTGTATCCTTAAAGAGAGTGAACAGCACTGTGCTGTCTTTTTAGTTGACTAGGAACTACATTTCCCAGAAAGCCCTGCTCTCCAAAGCTGCTGTGATTAGTGTTCATGCCAGTGATGACACGTTCCTCACTCTCATAGCACACCTCAGTAGGCCCATTGATGCCCTGGTTGCCAGGTAACACAGAACTCTGGGAGTGGAATAATGACCCACCCACAAAGCTCTGATTGGAGGGGAGGAGTGCGCAGAAAGCACTGATTGGCTCAACACCCCTCTGTTCTAAACAGCGCGAACAGTCACGATTGTTATTCTCTTTCCTAAGAGCTTCCTCCACATAGGAGAAAACATCGTTGGCTAGCATGTCGCTCCGCTCTCTGGAAAACTCCTCCTTTTCCACCTTTATCCTGAGGAGGGCGCTCTCCCAGTCCCTCAGCTCAGTCTCCTGCACATCCAGGCCCTCCAGCCTCCCTCCGTCCCCCATCTCCCCCAGGATCTCCCCCAGGGAGTCCAACATGGCCAGGGCTGCGAGGCCCCCGGGCCTTGCCCTCTGGGGGTCCTGGAGCTCCCCAGGTACACTGAGGAGGGCATAGCTGTCCGTGAAGGCTCGCTCCAGGGAGAGGTGTGGATCCCAGGCTGGGTCCGGGTCCGACGGCCGGGACTCCTGCGACTGGGTGTAAACAGAACGGTCCTGTTTCAGGAGGGAACCGAGCAGAGAGCCAGGGTCATGGGACGTCTCCCCGGGGGCTTGTGTGGGGGCTGGAGGGCTGGAGCCGGAGGGAGCGGGGAGGGAGGGGGTCTCCAGGGAGGAACAGGACTCGTACAGGAGCGCCTCTCCCGTGGCGAAGTTAAAGGGCTGCTGCAGCCTCCTCCGACGAAGGTGTTCTTCCCCCTCCTCGTTCCTGGGGTAAAAAACACGAGAAGGTGAGCACCTCGCACGACGCGGAGACGCGAGGAACCCGTAGCGACGAGGCACAGACTCACGTGAGGACTTTCTCTCGGACCACGATGAAGTCCGGTTTACCGTCTTTGAAGACCACCCTGGCGTGGGCCTGGACCCAGATCCACACGCCGGGCTTGGACAGCAGCCTGAAGACCGTCAGGCCGCTCTCTCCCGTCTTGATCACTGGGCAGAGAGGAGAGAGCAGGACATTGGAAGGAGAAAGGAGTCAGGATCGCTTCTCAAAATGGGGAAAACATTATTTTTTTTCAGGACTTGGAAGTGGAGGAGTTCAGGGGTTGAGCAGATGAATGAGTAGAAGAGCTGAGATACTGACTCTTGAGGTGGATGTCGGCACAGTACATCATATCGGCAGCGTGGATGAACTCATAACCAGAGCCTCTAGTCACCAGCTCGACTTCCGAATAACCCAGGACCACCCTCCCTCTGTAGGGGAACACACAAACACACACGGTGATCCTGAGAAAACGTACCGCCAAGACACAGAGCCTGTATTGTGTCAGGTTTAAAAAAAGAGACACCTGTCTTTGGTTGGTACCTGGTGTCTATGCTCGTGGGGGCAAAGTCCATCTTGTGTTTGGTCTGGAAGACTATGGTCTTGGTGCGGATCTCCATGACCGAGGGGGGCAACAGGGGGGTGGCGATGGCAAAGAGGGCCAACTGGGGCTGGCTGGCGGTCCCACCATCCCTCATCTGACCCCCAACATCCACATACTTCAAACGCCCCTCGAAGTTCAGAGGCTGGAGGGAAAAGAACACACACACACACACACACAGGTTAACCCACCGACACACACACTAAACAGGTGTTTCAATCTTGATCACCACCGCCTGGGCAGCTCACAGGGAGCTTTAGGCTGTGTGTTCCTCCTCACCAGGAACCCTGACGAGTTGTCGTGGAGACAGCGGAAGCGGCAGCAGAAGGTGCGCTCCAGGAAGGAGGAGTTCTCCGGAGGGATGTGTCGCGGCAGGAAGCTCCCGCTGGCGTCCGGACGGCCGGCTGGAGGAGACAGAAGAGGCCCCAGTCACGGACGCGTCTGTTTACAGACGAACGTACGAGTCTAACAATGCTGCACTGTTTTTCGGAAGTCTGGAAATACCAATAACTATGTTTTGAACTTCAAGTCGATTTTTTCAGTACAAGGCACCATCCCAGACAAAGACCCTGATTCCTTCTCACCACTGCATCACTTATCACTCTGATTGTGTGTCTTGTGTAATGTGTCATGTGTCTTGTGTAATGTGTCTACAGTAATGTGTCTACAGTCATGTGTCTACAGTAATGTGTCTACAGTAATGTGACTACAGTAATGTGTCTAGTGTCATGTGTCTACAGTAATGTGTCTAGTGTCTAGAGTCATGAGTCTACAGTAATGTGTCTACAGTAATGTGACTACAGTAATGTGTCTAGTGTCTAGTGTCATGTGTGTATAGTAATGTGTGTACAGTAATGTCTCTACAGTAATGTGTGTACAGTAATGTGTCTAGTGTCATGTGTCTAGTGTCATGTGTCTAGTGTCATGTGTCTAGCAGGAAGTGCTTCCCACCCCCTGCTGGGAAGGCCTGGTTGGGGTTGAAGAAGAAATGGAGCTGGCATCTGAACATGTCCCGGTCGTCCACATGGATGAGGTCATACACACTCTGGTGGGCGACATCAGACTGGAGACCGGAGAGGATAGAGGGATGAAGGAGAACAGGAGAGGATAGAGATAGGAAGGAGAACAGGATAGGATAGAGAGATGAAGGAGAACAGGAGAGGATAGAGAGATGAAGGAGAACAGGAGAGGATAGAGAGATGAAGGAGAACAGGAGAGGATAGAGAGATGAAGGAGAACAGGAGAGGATAGAGAGATGAAGGAGAACAGGAGAGGATAGAGAGATGAAGGAGAACAGGAGAGGATAGAGGGATGAAGGAGAACAGAGGGAAGGAGAGGGGTGGTGAATAACAGACAGGTGTATGATAACTGACATTTCAAAGACACGTATAAATGTTCTCGCCAAATGACTGAGCGATGACTAAATACCAAGCATATGAAGGATGGAGAAATGCATGTAGCAGGCCGAGGTTAAGTTAGTCTTGGCTGAGTGTGTTGTGCAGATCCTGAGTGTTTACCTGATGGAAGCCCAGGTAATCCTGGATGGTGGAAGATGTGTAAAAGATCCCGCCATCGGTTGTTACTACCAAGACAAACCCGTTTAGAGCCTGGAGACACAGAACAAAACACAGGATGTAAGAGCGACACACACACACAAACACACACACAAACACATCCCCTTTACACCGGCTGGGGGGCCTCAGATACACACAAACACACACGTGCGTGGTATACCTGGAGCAAAAGGTCACTCTCTGAGAAGCTGACTCCATCGATGCTGGAGAGAGAGGGGGCCGTCCAAGCACTCTTCTGTAAGGTCGCTGGAACCAGGGAGAGGGGAACATGATTTCACATGCAGTATTGGTATATCGCTTTAGATAACAATCACCTGCTAAACCAATTACAAATGTAAAGACTGTTAAGATAGTGAGGTGAACCTTGTGGGTAGGTAGACAGCAGCGGGCCAAGAGACTAATTTAACCATCCAGGCCTGTAAAAGGGGACCAAAAACGACCAAATCCCTAGTGCCAGTCTGGGTTGTGGGCATGTGAGCCAGGCTGATGGAATGTTCCAGATCTTTCTCTCGATCTCTGTTATTATCTGCGATGCTAACTACACAGCACACACCACAGCTCTGCTCTTCCAGACAGGGGGTGATTATCATCACGACAGGAACATGAGACTGGTCACCATTAATCCAAAACGTCAGCCTCAAAATGCTCAAAAAGTATTTTTGAAAACAGCATTTGTTCTTTAACAGCAGCCAAGGTTAAAAACCTCTCATTTTACTGCTTGGATACAGATAAGAGGCACGAACCGAGTTTCATATCTGAAACGACAAAAATGAAGTTAAACATTTTCTCAGAGCCATTGGCTAGGCTAAGCTCAGGCCAAGCCTCAGAAACATGATCTCTGAGAACATGTTTTTTTGCTGTTGTTTTGGTGGAGCTCTGTGGTCTGTTTGAGAGACACAGCAGGCACCTCTCACCTGCCTGTCTGTCTGTCCTCACCTGCCTGCCTGTCTGTCTGTCCTCACCTGCCTGCCTGTCTGTCCTCACCTGCCTGTCTGCCTGTCCTCACCTGCCTGTCTGTCTGTCCTCACCTGCCTGCCTGTCTGTCCTCACCTGCCTGTCTGCCTGTCCTCACCTGCCTGTCTGTCTGTCCTCACCTGCCTGTCTGTCTGTCCTCACCTGCCTGCCTGCCTGTCCTCACCTGCCTGCCTGTCTGTCCTCACCTGCCTGTCTGTCTGTCCTCACCTGCCTGCCTGTCTGTCCTCACCTGCCTGTCTGTCTGTCCTCACCTGCCTGTCTGTCTTCCTCCCTGTTAATCTCTGACTGTCACATGGCCCTGCTCAGATTTCACTGGGTTATTTCTGGAACAGAGTTTCATTGACTTTCGCAAGACGCACCTGCCACTGTATGTGGAACAAACAAAAAAGCACACAGCCAGGTGAGAGTTGTGTGTGTGTGTGTATATGAACGTGTGTATTTGACCCAAATCCCTTTCAACATAATCTAAATAGCTTGTACTGTTTACTTGCACCCCATTTGAATTCAGCTGAATCAACACAATTTTAGGAGGGCACTTTGCAAGTCACAGCTTAGCTCAGGGTTCAAAGCAACATATTACAGGTATATTATTTCCCCCTTGTTTCTATTTTAGGCTTTGGCTAGTTGTTTGGAATCTAATCTCTGTTCTCTGGCGTTTTACCAACACAACAATGCCTCCTTTCCTTCCAACAGCGATGGCTTCTAGGCACGCTAGCGAGCTTCCCTCTCTTCCTACCACATCTCTTAGCTACCCATTTTAAAATGCGAAAACACCCCAAAATTCTTAATGTCCTGATTTTCCAACATGTGCCCCTCTAAAATAAAAAGGTTTTTGCTGGTACTCTAAACACACTTGTTGCAAATCCAGGACAATATATCTCACTCCATATGTAAGCATTTCCTATACAGCAGAGATAGCATCAGTCCTTTCTTGATCCAGCCTAACAGCCCATGACCGACTCAGAGAGTCAGATCTGCCAGAGTTTTGTGTCCTGTGATTAGGCGTCATATTGGTTTGCGTATTCAAAACAAAGGTAACAGTGAGACGTTTAACTGTCAGCTTTTTTTGAACTTTCTTTTTTCTGGCATTCTGATACAGTATGCAGTTGGGATTGAACAGATGAAAGACACATTGGTGACTCACAAACACACACCTCGAGGTCAAAGGTCACTGCGGGCCCCTTGATACTCATGGGACACACACACACAAACAGGCACTCTCTCACACACACACCCTCAGTGAGGGGACCCCAGAGAGACTACCGTGGCCTTGAGAAGGACAAAAGCGCTGACCTGATTTGCTCTGCTATACTTATCAACACACACAGGAAACAGCAAACAGCCAGCTGCACCAGAACACAAACATACGCTCTAATTGGCCCTCCAGACCAGGCCTTAAAGGACAGCTAGTGTACAGCGACAACCCAAACCCGACCTCCACAGCCTAGACACTTTCTGTTTTCCAGTGCTCATATCTCTGTGCTGTAATTAAAATACGTTAGCTGTTGCTACGGCTGGAGGGTTTATCCATAGTTACCGATGGTCCTCGAGGAGGAAAGTTTCACCTAATATCCTGAACTATCCGTTCAGTACAGGGCTCGATATTTTTCAAACCTTTCGTAACAATTTTTCAAACCTTTCAAAACTTTTTTTTTTTACTTTAGGAACCCTGCCGACACAGCATCACAAAGCAGATAACTGATCCTGAAACGTCTCCTGCGAATCAAAGGGAAGCTCACAGTAAAACGTGCACAAAACAAAAAACTGGAAAGACACCTTGGGAGGAGCAATTCAGAGGACTCCCTTCCTCCAGAGAGACCAGGGTTCAGGTTAAGGTAGGTGTTGTGACAACACCAGGTCTGTGTTTGACGGTCTGTCTTGTTCCCCTTCATCTTGATCTCAGCTTCACTCAGGGACCGACCTGATACGTGATTGCACAACACCGTGGTCTCTCTGGAGGAGGGCATCCCCCCCTCCTAAGGATTCAGAGCTTTTTCTCACGGGGTGTCACATCACTGGGTGTGACATCACATCCTCCTCCTCCGTTACAGTTTCTCACAATGGGATTCCTTTCACGGGCACCTCACCCTGACTGGGTGCCACCAGACACACGTCGTTTCGAGGTAAAGTGTTTTGATTGGACAAAGATCACCTGACTAGTCTGCACCGACCTACAACTGCGGGCAGGCTGTGTGACTATGAAGTTTGTCGGGCGCCCTTATCATAAGCCCTCATTTCGTGCCACCATGCTTCAGAGCTCCCCACACAAAAAAACACATGAACTCGTTATCTGTGCTATCTCGTTATCTGTGCCCATCCTGTCCCCCTTCCTCCCAGGCAGCCAGCAGTCAAGCACTCACCTCATGCCTGGGTCAGGCCAGAGACACAGGCAGGAGAGCGATCCGTTCTGTATCGGTTTATAGGTGCCATCCGTCGTTGACAGTGTTAGATACTCTGACTGACATGCACATACAAACACTGACTGCTCGCCTGCACTTTACACACACATCAAACATAAACGGCTAATCCAACCAAGAAACTAGCAGGTTAACAGCCCTGCCTTCCAACCGTGAGTGTGTACACACGGGTGTGTGCGAGCGTGTGTGTGTGGTGTCACTCACCATTAAAGTATCTCTTGACCTTCAGATATCCCACACTGAGCCTGAGGATGGAGAGTTTGTCCAGACGACCTTTGACCTCCTGGGAGAAGGGCAGGAGGCTAGTCAGGCGCTCCAGCTCCCCGTTGAGACGGTCGCGGTGACGCTTGGACGGGTTTGTCTTCGCGGGACTCTCCACGACCGACGGCTTCACCCTGGGGCACAGGGACAGCGTGAGTAGCCTAGCCGTTCTGCTATGATTTTTCTCCTGAGAAGTATTTTTCCCCCCCTGAGAAACTGACAGTTGACGCAATTCTTAACGATATTTGACCCAAGGACCACACTGACAACAGGTTTCTCTTAGTTTTTTTTACATTTTAACAAAGCTCATACCAGCTGTCTGATGTTTCAGTCAGATGTGTCAAATACACAACATTGCGTGTCATTGTGGGAGCCATTACATTTAGGGGAAATCGTCAGTTACTAATCCTCGACAATTAGCTAGAACTGTGACTGAGCTCAACGGCTGACGCTGAGTCAGACTGAGTCAGACCCAGTAGTCCCAGAGGCCTGCAGGCAGCAAGACATCTAGAAGTCCTCTGAGGGATGTGAAGCCGACTGCTCTCCAGTAATCTAGCTATGGTGGAGGGAACGAACACTAGACATTCAGCCTCCTTTGGAACTATAGTGTTGCCAAAACAAAAAGCATTCACAAATCAGTACAAATGTTATTTTGTTGCCACAACGAAAACGGAGATATTGGAATTAGAAATGGGCAACACTGGAACTATACAGACGTTATTTAAGGAATCATATTTGTGTAGGTTTGTACACAAATAAAGTTGGGTTGTTGTACAACAACTTTGTAAATAGAATGACATCATCTTTAGATGTCACGTGGCTATTTATATAGGTCTGCCTCGAGTGCGCCAGCCAATAGGTGTGTTAAAGTTCATGCAGCGCCGGCGGAGCTGAGAATGGCATTGGCTGCATCAAGTCAGCCGGCCTGCAGACGGCTGAAGGCGACGCATGAAGTCGAACACACCTATTGTCATTACAACAAATAGCTGCGTGATGATTCTTCCGGGACAAGCCTAGACAAGCAACATCTACCATCGCTGCCTGTCAAAACACACTGATCTGAAGGAGGGTGGAAGGATGGAAGAAAGAATGCGAGGCAGACACGATTGGGAGATAGTTGGAAGGTAGACCTAAGTAAAGAGTTTACGTACGTGATTCAGATGTTACTATGGGCTAATACTCATTTACATCTGGACAACGTTCAAACCATGCCATGAACAAATTGAGCTGTCGTAGACTCTAAAGCTCGCTCTCAGCTTCCTTCCCGTCAGGGTTCCTATGTAGTCTATCCCCTTCACGCCCACCCTCCCAACTGTGATTTTAACTGGGTTCATGTAAAAAATAGTTTGGTAATTTACATTAGTCTCGTGGAGTGTTGTTTGTGGATGATTAGTGTCCCACCCACGACCATTTCACATAATAATGAACTTTTAACCACTCGATTGCATTTTTACACAATAAAAAACGTCTTACATTTTCTGGGCCGGTTTCTTTCTTTTCTTCGCAGCGTAGACTGCCCTGTCATCACCCAACATGTTGACTTTCACTTTTTAAACGATTCAACTTTAGCTTTCTGACCCAAAATATGCGTGAAAAGATGAGCGAATGCTAAACAAAAATCTGCTCATGGTTCCTCCACTATCGTTTCAGACTCAGCTCCTCTGCTGATAGATTACAACTAAATTGTACGGAGATGACATCAGCACCTGTTAAAACACAAATCTTTAACTTAAGGCAAGTTCGTGGTCCTTGTTCCCTTAAAATGAGTGAACCACTCTAACGAAAGACGTCCGTTTTGTTCAGAGTTTTCAACCAATCAGGATCAGCGTAAGAAAACAGCACACGGTCAGACCAATAACAATTGGTGTAACTTAAACTACTGTGAAGTTGTTGAAAGGTGTAGTTCAACATTGAAAAAACTATTAACTTCTTATTAACAATTCCTAGATATTTGTATAATGATTGATAATGGAAAAGCAACGTATGCCTATAACTTGACTAAAGGTAACTTAATTCTTAAATAGTCCTCCCCTTGCAACATGCATGGGTTTATACCGCCCCCTAGCGGTAATAGCCTACCACATGCATGATGACTTCATGGGGATACTTTAGTACTTCAAACCAAATATCCAATTTAGTTTGTGACATCATATAGTTTAAATCAGGGGTGTCGAACTCCGGTCCTCGAGGGCCGCTGTCCTGCATGTTTTAGATGTTTCCCTGCTCCAACACACCTGATTCAATTAAAAGGGTTGTTATAACGACCATTCATTCGAATCAGGTGAGCTGGATCAGGGAAACATCTAAAACATGCAGGACAGCGGCCCTCGAGGACCGGAGCTCGACACCCCTGGTTTAAATACATACGTATTTGCGACAATAACCCAGATTTCTGCTAATAATCCAGGCCCGGATGTAAAACCTGATCTACTTGCAACAACTAAACCATGATTCATTCATGACAGTTTGTCTTGCCTAAAATCGCAAGATTAAACAACAACACCAAGACATTGATATATTTTTTTTAATGGAATTTCGGTGAAAAGAACAATGTACAGCACATGGACACAAAGTTTGATTAGAAGAGACATCACGACATAGCTGTAAAATTATTCCCTACATGATTACATGCGTATATTACAGGTTCTGCCCCCACTTGCTCAGACATTGTTAAAGGAAATGTAGTGTGATTTCAAGTTTGAAAATCTATCTTATTATTCTAAGCATTTTATTTAGAAGTTTTTTTTTACAGGTTGTTCTCATTGAGATAAAATCTAATTTAGAAAAGAAACCTGTTCAACCACAGTATGGGAAACAATTGATCAGTACAATTACCTACATTAACAAACATGAACGAGACTAAAGATTAAAAAAAACTTATAGAACATAAAGAAACACAAAATATAATTATTAAAACACCCGTCCTAAAAGACAATTACATTATTCTATGACATAAATCGATCAACTGTCTCTATTTCACCTATGTAACTAGATCTAGTTTACAAATTTTTAGGAGAGAATTCCAAGACCAGGGAGCTAAGTAAGTGAATCATTTAATCCCATGATCTATGGCTCAGTGGCTAGAGAGTTTGACTACAGATCAAGAGGTCACAGGTTCAAATCCACCCTGCACATTGCTTTGGGATAAAAGCATCTGCTAAATAAACACACTACGATACCCTGTCATTGATTGTGGAGTATAAAAATCGGAAAGGTTCAACTCGTCTCAAAACGCCAGGGGCTTGGCCTGTTCCCATGGAAACTCCTCTCTGCCAAAGTGCCCATAGCAAGCTGTGGACTGGTAGATAGGCCTCTTCAGACCCAACTCCCTGAGGACAAAACCACACACACACACACACATCAGACTGGCTCTCCAGCCTACTCATAAGTCATACAGCTGCCTCGATGCAAGGAACTCATGACCTGGGGCCTCTTGTATAAAGGATTGCGTAGCTTTCATACCACAAGATGGCGTACGGCCAAAACTCGAAAAGTACCTATGCACAGAAATATTCACATGTATAAAACCGGTCGTACGCCAGGTCCTGCGCACCTTTCCTTTATAAATCACAATCAACGTGAGATTGAACGAGCCACTGACCCCGCCTTGCCTCCTCCCATAAATGAATATGCAGATGGACTATAACTGAGCTCCTGAGGTAATTTCTTTGTCTGAATTACTGTATGTCTTCTTTTATTATTTTTTTATTTAGCAGACTCTTATCCAGAGCGATTTACAGTAAGTACAGGGACATTCCCGTCGAGGCAAGTAGGGTGAAGTGCCTATGACACAACGTCATTTTGCACAGCCGAGGATCGAACCGGCAACCTTCTGATTGGTAGCCCGATTCCCTAACTGCTCAGCCATTTGACACCCACCCAATGGGTACCCAGTACTTACTTCACAATGACCCCAGGCCTCAGGTCAAAGTTCTTCTGGACTATCTGCAGGAGCTCGTCTTCGTCCCTGGTCGATGTACCGTAGTGAAACACAGAGATGGACAGGGGGTGGCTCACAGCAATGGCATAGGAGACCTGGGCAAGCCGAGAGGGACAATGTCCATAGCATCAGTTGACCTCTTATGGGATGAGCAAACACGTTATCAGGGCCACGGTGGAAGAAACAAGTTAAACGCATAACGTGAACCACAACAGCAAGCACACACGCACGCACACACCTGTGTGTTTTAGAGAACAGACCCACTTTATTACAGCTGCTCACCTGAACCAGGGCTCTCCTGCAGAGCTTGGCCTTCACCAGAGACTTGGCCACCCAGCGTGCAGCGTAGGCCCCGGAGCGGTCCACTTTAGAGTAGTCCTTCCCTGAGAAGGCCCCGCCTCCGTGGCCGCCCCAACCTCCGTAGGTGTCCACTATTATCTTGCGGCCCGTGAGTCCTGCATCAGACTATCCGCAGAGGGGAAAACAAACACACCCCACACACACACCACACGCCCCACACACCACACGCCCCACACACCACACGCCCCACACACCACACCCCACACACACACCACACGCCCCACACACCACACGCCCCACACACCACACGCCCCACACGCCCCACACACCACACACCACACGCCCCACACGCCCCACACGCCCCACACACCACACGCCCCACACACCACAAACACACGATTATTGGCTGGTATCAAAATGACGGGAGGCAAGCAGGAAATGGCTTCAGTTGGATTCTAAGCCATAAGCCTTAATGGTACACACTTTTACCCATTTAAATACTGGGGTGCCCCCTTATTTCGTTCCAGGATAGCATTGCATGCCTGTTTCAAACTCACCTGTGGCCCGCCATAGAGGAACATCCCACTGGGTAAAAGGTGGTAGATGGTCCTGTCGTCCAGATACTTGGCAGGGATGACCACGGCGATGACCTTCTCCCTCAGGCTCCGGCGGATCTCCTCCAGGGTAATGTCAGAGCTGTGCTGGACTGAGATAACCACAGTGTGGACGCGCAGCGGCTCCATGGCTCCATGGTTGTCCCTGTATTCCACGGTGACCTGGAGAGAAGGAATTAGGATCTAAGAGCGAGCAGTATAAGCACTGTATCGAATTGTCCATTTATAGAAGTCGCTGCCATTCAGAACAACGTGCGCATGACCTTCCAAAAGGTCCCTCCACCCCACCCCCCCCTCCCTTTACCTGTGTTTTTGAGTCGGGGCGTATCCATGGACATTCTCCATTTCTAGACAGCTCCTTTATCCTGAAGTTGAGCTTGTGAGCCAAGAGGATGGTCAAGGGCATGCATTCTTCTGTCTCATCCGTGGCGTAGCCAAACATCAGGCCCTGGCAAGACAACCGGCGTTAGACAACCGGGCCTGCTAAACCCTTGGGTGTAGTTGCGCTGCTCGTTGGTCATTCTGATTTTTACCCACTAGCTACGCCATCTTAAAACAAGCTTTTCGCTGGCGCGGGTGGAATGTATTTATACAGGAGTTCAACCAATTCAGATCGTCTGAACAAAGAGATTGACTAGCACACAAATATGAACAGTCGTACATGTCCTAACTTTGACCTTAGGTATTCAGTGATTAAAATATTGCCATTAAGTTTACACCACACTGGGATAATAAATTATAGATAATAATGTATAGAGTGCAGAAAGCCAGATTATAGCTATGTGAATATTAGGATATTCTTATACTAGCTTTGCACATTTAGATTTGGTCATATTTGGCATTTTTCTTTGTAAATCTAGGTTTCACACTCAAACGTATTTATTGCGTTGCGACTGCCTACGCATGTCACTACTACCAAACAGGAAGTCCCCCTTTAGTGGGTAGGCCATCTATTAACCCCGTAAGTATTGCAAAACCAAAGGGCATGGTCCAAGTAGGGCTCAATAGCTTCAGGCCTACCTGATCGCCAGCACCAATGTCCTCCTGGTCCCGTCCCTCGAACACACAGTCTGCAATCTCCGCACACTGCGGTTCCAGCGCCACCAGCACGTTGCATGTCTTATAATCAAAACCTGCAGGATTAAGCAGCTCAGTGAAACCCCAATGACATGGTACTAAGTCGATTCTGCTTCAGCCAACTCCTTGTTGTCAAATTAAGAGCACCGTGTGCTCATAGAATGCGCTTTTAACCAAAGCCGAGTACAGGAGAGAATCGAACTGGTTGCCCAACTAAAGCTAATTTATCTGCAGAGAAATGCTTTCTCACTGAACTAAAGCTATCACCCAAAAAGTAGGCAATGTGACAAGGATGTAAATACATCCATATTTACCTTTGGAAGAATCGTCGTAGCCGATTTTCTTCACCGTGTTTCTGACCACGGTCTGTATATCCACTTTACCCTTGGAGGTAACTTCTCCACACAGCAAGATCATTCCCGTCTTGGCCACACATTCTGAAACCAAAATAATAACAGAAAAGGCCGTAACAAGACACGATAACAGTGTCAACTAGGTACCAGCAGTTTCCTATCTAGATGGACATGGTAGTAGGCTACCTGTTTTTGAGTTTGCACATAAGGTGGCATGTTGCACTCATGAAGAATCTTAACTTTTATCTTGAGCTATCAAATGAATAACCCTAACCTGGTTAAAATAGGACACACTAGGCCTACACTTACCGCATGCCACTCTGGAGTCAGGGTCTTGGGTGAGATATGCGTCAAGAACAGCGTCACTAATTTGGTCGCACATCTTATCTGAGATGCAAAAACAGCAATAGAAACATGTTTACAACATCTTCGCTGGTATCAAAAACTTCACTAGTAAGCATATTGTTCGGTTAACCAGAGTCTGAAACGGCTATGACAACTTATTCGAAACGCATCATTGTTATAGAAATAAATCCACGCTCCAACGGTACCCGCATGTCCTTCCCCAACGGACTCCGATGTAAAAAGGAATGTTTTTCCGGAACGATGTCCACTACTACTAGTATTCATTTTTAAACTTGATGTTGCAGTTGCTGATGTAAGACTGCAAGCTTTGTCCTAATATATGAACTCTGAACTGCAGTTTTCACATGTCCGTTTTTTGTGGAGCAAAGTTGTCTGCAAAAAGTTGATCTGATTATCTATCGCCTCCTACTGGCTAGATTGAGCAACCAGTGTCTGAGAAGGCGACAAAAACGTCATATGTAGCAACCAATAGTGACTTGAGAGCCACACGACGTTACCGCGAGGTACAAGCCAGGGCAAGCGGTCTAGACAAAATGTTCCACAGGCAGTCTTATGTGTAGAAGTCCCAAGATGTCCCACATACATTAAAATCAAATAAAAACAATTGTTCATAAAAAATAAATAACAATTAAAAATTAAAATGGCTTTCATACTAGTAATTCTGACCATTTCTCTTTTTAATAGTTGTTATATGATCACACCTCTGATTCATATCAGCAACTAAGGAACCCATACAACTGCAAACAACATACTTTAAAAATTGACAATCTTGGTTAGTGTAATAGATTACAAAATGGCTCTCCTATGAATAAGGCAGCTTGGTAAAATTATGATTCCGACCTAAACCAAACAATTTCACAAACTTACAATGACCCACTTTCTATACATAATAAAAAATGCCTACATTTAAATGCAAGTAATCATATTTAAACCTAAATAGCATAGTTTAGTATCACATGATAATGTCAGTGTATGATTGTGAACTCTATCACCATCTTTCTTCAAGATTTTCCAAGCAGCCAAAATGTCTCAAACCCTAATGGAAAGCCAAAAGTTCTCTTTCAGTCAGGAAGTCAGTTAAAACAACGGAAGAAAAAGCCTTAAGTCTGTCGTCAAGGTGACCCGCCATCGTCACGGTGACCCGCCATCGTCACGGTGACCCGCCGTCGTCTGTGGAGGCCTCGGAACCTTCATCCAGGTGCACTTGCCTCACGGCCAGGATGCGTGTGAGCATGCTGTCCAGGGTAGCGCCATCCAGTGGCTGGGAGGAGAACCAGCGGGGGCTGTCAGGGTGGCAGGAGACCAGGGGCTGCAGGTAGAACAGGTCGTCTCTGTTCTTCACCGACTCCGAGCTGAAGAACAGGACAGGGGAAAGGAGAGGTAAGACAGCAGAGTGAATCTCAAATGAATTCAGGACTCCTAAATCCGCGACCAATGATTGGTGTTTAATAACTCGGCTGGGAGACAGCAGAGCGGCCATTCACGAGACACAAACAATGACTTTGAAGAATTGAACAGTGCAATCCAATATAACAACAACAACTAACATTTAGAAAAAGTCAACTGTCCTCGCTCTGGATAAGAGCGTCTGCTAACTGACTAAACGTCCCGAGAGGCTATTTGACGGCACAGAACACAGACAGTTGACACACATTGAGAGTGCATCGAACAAACATCGACAACTAACGCCCAGTTGAAGGCCTCACCATTTGGAGAGGTAGAACTCATAGAGCTGTACAGGGCAGTGGAGCGGGTTCTCCCTGTTCTCAGGCATCTCCATGTCTCCCTCCTCTTCCTCCATCTTCCTCTTTCCCGGCGAGACAGGCAACAACTCTGTGTGTAAACAAACGGCGCAGAACATTTTGAAAAATGCACGTTACGTCGCGTACCACACCACTGCTCTTCATTGTGGTGGAACGGGCGAGGGGTTTCCAACCTGAGGTTCCCTGGTCTCTGTGCGGGGGTCTGAACCTGAGGTAGTCAGTCTTGCCGGGTGAGCGGGTGCAGTGTGTGAAGTTGGCGAAGGACAGCCGCCTGTGTTGGCCGGCGTCGGTGAAGCGGAAGGTCTTGGTGCTGAAGAACAGCAGAGTGTTGAGCAGCACGATGGGAGAGTAGGTGCCCAGCTGCTTACACTCCCACAGGTAATCCTCCTCCACTCGCGAGCAGAGGTAGCCTGAGAGAGAGAGAGAGACAGAGAGAGAGGAGACAGACAGACAGACAGACAGACAGACACAGAGAGCCAGAGAGAGAGAGACACAGAAAGAGAGAGACAGAGAGAAAAAGATGGAGATAAAAGAAAGTATACAAGGGCACACAACAGATTTGAGAACAAGCCCAGACAGAGCATCATCACCAGACATGGCAGCGTCTGGTCAAAATCAACAACAGCAACGGCAGTCGGTGTTCCCTGGGACGTTTCCTGCCGTAGCGCCAAACAGGATATGACATAGACGAGCCGTACCGCTGGGGGAGAGGGTCGGTCTCCAGCGCTCCAGGATCCTGGTGATCTCCACGGTGAAGCGGCTGTACAACTCGTCCGTAAAGATGTTCTCGATCCGCCCGTTCTCAAATAAATACTACAGTAGTGGTGGGGGGGTGGGGGGGAGACACAGAGAAATGTAAACCAGAGGTGGTCCTTAGTGTGGCGCTGTGGTGGTGGCGTGGCACGGAGCTAGGGCCTACCAGCTGGATGCCCAGGCAGAGGTAGAAGATGCTGTCGGGCGTGTAAGGCCCTCCGTTGGGTCGACGGACCTCGGTGATGAAGTGGCAAAGACCGTCGCTGAGCTCAGCGGAGTTGCACTGTAAAAAGTCCTCCTTCAGAACCACCGGCCCGTCTGCCCCCCCCAAGCGAGAAACGAGAGACATGCGTTACAAAAATGTATTTATGTCTGAACCGGACTTTGACCCATGTCAGGAGGTTTCTGGCCTCCTCACCTGATTTACTGGATTCAGAGTCTGGCTGCTGTTTCCTCTGTTGCACCCAGGTCTTCCAGGCTTGGACCCCATAGACATAGTGCAGTTTTGTTGTCCGGGAGGACGAAACAGTGAGGCTGACCTCCCCAGAGCAAGCTCTCTTCCGGCTCTGCGGACCACACACAAATAGAATACACGATTTCTCTCTAAAACCCACTTTGAACTATGTTCAACTGAATGTTTTTTTTTTTGGGGGGGGGCCTGTGCCACGTGACATACCCGTTTGCCAGGAGAGAAACCTTCTCTGGGTCGTTTACATCCAGCCAGCTTCCTGACGACAGCTCTCTCAGAAGAGTCACACCGCTCTGCAACCAGAGTCCAGCTCCCACAGTTGGTACAATGGACAACAATACATGCTGGCATTACCAGTGTCCTACTTAACTGCTGTTTGGGAGAGGCACATGACTAGTCAGCTTATAAAACTGTTGCTTACGAGAGAAATATTACAGTACAAGCCAAGCAAGCACTGGAGTTAACGGCACCTCCATCTCACCAGTGGGGATGTCAGCCTCCAAGTCCATGGCCCCCGGCTCAGATGTGCTGGGGGGGTCCACAGCCACTGGACCCCCCCCTCGCTGGCTGCTGGACGCAGGGTTGGATTCCTCTGCCCAGCTAAGAGGGGTGGAGATCGCCTCAGACTCCAAATCTCCACTGTAAGTACTTCCCTGGTCTGAAACGACAAACAGAATACACACACTATGTACACATACACCTATTTACACACTATGTATATATGTAAACCCAGAGGAGGAAATGGTCCTGACTGACCATTCGAACCTAAGTGGGTGAAACTAGTTTTCCTTACCTCCATGGGAGACAGGTTTGCCCTTCTCAACTTCCTCAACCTCCTCAGCGATGCCCTGTGATTGGACGAGTGGGTCATGTGTGTCCTTGGACTGTGAGCCACTCGGGGCAGACGGTAACACCACAGGCAAAGGGACCTGGCAGACAAAAACATACACCTCACTAACGTGTCCAGCGTCACCAGATGGCATCAGTGACATTGTGAAGCATCACACCGGCACAACATACAGGAATGGGCATCGGCATGGGAACAGGCGTGTACTGGGAGTACATGTTCATCGGCACGGGTATGAAGACTGGCACAGGGACGGGAAGTATCACCACTTTCACCTTCTCCTCGTTTATAGTGGTGGTGAAACTACACCCAGAGATGCCTGTGGACATAGAGAACTAAAGTTAGGACTAAACCTGAACATAAACTACCAAGACGTCCTCCTGACTAGCGGGAGACTGCAAGACAGCCTGCTGGCATGTCCACGCCCAGGATGCTGAATTAACACTGGATATATGATGAGTTAACGGTGTACAGTATAACGTGTGGCCAGTGGGAGTGGCGTGTGTTCTTGTACCTGCTGGTGTGTGTGTGGTCTGGGTTGGGAGGTTGCACAGTGTCTCCTGGCTGTGTGTGAAAGGTCGACACATGATGGCCTTGTTCTTCATGTTCCGCCGATGAGCCAAGGGAAGCCGCATCGCATCTGTCTGAGTGCTTGCCTGCGCACACACATACACACACACACACACGTTTACAAACCTAGAAGCAGTTTAAAGAATAGCTTTATAAAGAAAGGCGATCAGTCAATTTCCTGACGACAAGCCCTCAAAGTGAATCGGACCCAAATCCCGTGCCCCGGGGAAGCTTTGCTCAGTCACCTGTACTCACACCTGTACAGACACCTGTACTCACATCATCAAGACTCTTCCCGTGAGAGTTAGAAGTGGGAAGTGCACCTGCAAGCAAATACACGTTTTTAATAACATGTCCGTGTGGTCGCATCATCAAATAAGCCACTCTAACTTAATTTATTCTATGGAAAATTTAAAAATATGACCCTTAAATCACGAGAACATGGATATAAACACATATTTATACGATATAAATACAGGTATTGGGGGTATTTGGATTCAGAAATCCGGCAACAATGGAGCAGTGAAGCCCAAAAAGGTTTGAGACCCAGCGGTTTGGCTAGCTACCTGTGAGGGGAGTATCTGCAGAGTGGGGCAGGCCAGTAGGGGTGTTGCCCGCTGGCACCACATCAGCAATGCCCAGAGCCATCTTGGAACTGGGGAAGAGGTTTTGCACAGTGGCCGAACTACCTAAAAGGAGCAGGGAGAGTTTCACAGTCACAGATCAAACAAAAAGGTAGAGAGACAGGAAAAAAAATTAAAGGCATACAAGCTAATTAAGTTTTGCTGGATCCAGTGATACCTTACATTTGCATTTCAGTCAATCAGCAGACGCTCTTACAGTACGTACAGACTTACAGTACGTACAGGGGACATCCCCCCCCCCCCCCCCCCCCCCCCCCCCCCCCCCCCCCCCCCCGAGGCAAGTAAGGTGAAGGGCCTTGCCCAAGGACACAACGTCATTTTTAGCACGGCCGGGAATCGAACCAGCAACCTCTTAATTAACAGCCCAATTCCCTAACCGCTCAGCCACCTGACCCATCTGACCTTGCGATGCTACTCTGGCAGGGATCTGCGGGATATGCCGGTGGCAGTACTGCAGAGTGCAGGCCAAGTCACAAAAGTGTCGGATGTAGCCGGCACATCGCAGCTGCTCCTCCATCTTCCCCTGGTGTCTGCAATTGTCACATTTGGCCATCTGAGAACAGAACCAGGGAACAACGTCGTCACGGGAACGTTAACACAGTTACATTTAGTCATTTAGCAGACGCTTACAGTAAGTACAGGGACATTCCCTCTGAGGTAAGTAGGTTGAAGTGCCTTGCCCAAGGACACAACGTCAATTAGCACGGCTGGGGAATCGAACCGGCAACCTTCTGAGTATATAGCCTGATTCCCTAACCGCGCCGCCATCTGACTCCCGGCTCAGTCACAGTTAAGTCACACGTGCATCTACGTGTGTGGGTGTAGCATGCGTGCATGCGACTGACCTCGTAGAAGAGCACGGTGAACATGGACATGCACTCAGGCTTGCAGAACTCCTCCATCCGGCCTCCAAAGTGGCTGTGGATCATCTTCTGGTTCACCATGTTCTGACAGATCCCCGAGCAGAAGGCGCAGGAGCGCCAGGGGCTGTCCTTGTTCTTCTTGGTCAGGTCGTGTTTGAAGAGCAGCTTACAGCCTGAGACACACATACACAGACAACAGGGTTGTAGGCTAATCTCCTAGAAACAGACCGTAAGTACTTTTTTGGTTTCGTTGAAGTGGAGGAATTGATTCAAACACACCCTACAACGTCTTCCATCTACTGGTCTATCGTGGACTAGACTAGCTCAACCATTGAGGATGGCTTTTCTCACTGGACTCACTCTCGCTGCAGAAGGGTCTGGCCATGTGGTTGAACATGATGATGTCTTTGACCACCTTGTCCTGCAGGCAGTATTCACACCTCATGATGATGTTCCTTTGGGTCTTGAACCGATCACAGCACTGCTTCCCACAGAACTGGTACACCCGATTCTGTCACGATAAGACAATCGCACCAAATTCACACCACGTTAGTTGACATTTACATTCAGTCATTTAGCAGACGCTCTTATCCAAAGCAACTTACAGAAAGTACAGGGACATTCTTCCCGAGGCAAGTAGGGTGAAGTGCCTTGCCCAAGGACACAATGTCATTTGGCACAGCCGGAAATTGATCCGGCAACCTTCTGATTCCTAGCCCGATTCCCTAATCGCTCAGCCACCTGACTCCTAAATAGAAGGTTGATGGTTCAATTCCCGGCCATGCAATGAGAATGTGTCCTTGGGCAAGGCACTTCACCTAAATGTTAATGGCCCAACTCCCTAACCGCTCAGCCATCTGACCCCCTCAGTGTGTAGTTCTCAGTGTGTTTGAAAATCAAAGCTCTTATCCATTTCAAGGCCGACAACCGAGGTTAAAGTCAGGCCGCAGGTCATCGGAGATCATCCGTACCTTGTGCAGGAAGAGCTCAGGCTTGGAGGAGAACTCCTCAAAGCAGTAGTTGCAGGTGAGTCGGATGGGCCCGGTGAAGCGTGAGGCAGAGAGGGGGGTGAGGCCCTGCTGTGGCTGCTCGTACGGTCTGGACGAGCCTGGGGTGGACGCACAGGGCGCTGCGGAGGTCTGGCTGGGAGCGTCGGGGTGACCAGGAGCAGCTGGCCAGGAGGAGGAGAGCGGAGAGAGGCCACAGGGGGAGGAGCCTGTCCCTGGCAGGTCAGGCTGAGGAGGAGCCAGGGGATTGGTGGACGTGCCGTTCATCTGAGCGGTTAGCGGAGCTCTGCTCTGCTCAGGGAACGAGGACACGCACTCAGTGACATGACACAGCTGATCACAGTCATAGTCTAGCAATCAGGAAAGCCTTGTGGCGGGCGCAGTGAGAAGGGGCTGTTACCCTGAAGGTGGTGACACAGTCGTGGGAACAGAAGTTCCGGATGCTTCCGTCCACCATGGCGAGGTGGTACTGAGGGACAGCGTTCACTTTGCAGTGGGTGCAGGGGAACGGGGTTCCTGAGGGCAGGGAAAGACCGTCACGTGTCTGTTTCGACATCACCAAATACAACAGTCGTCACACAGAAGCACAGAGTTCTCATCCGTTTAAAAAGACAAACGTCCGTCAGTTTAATTAAACATGAATGCAATACCACAAGGCAGAAATTTAAAATCGCCATTTTGCTCCCCATATCCTATCCGTAACCCTTGGCTGAGGAACTGTGCATACCAGAGAGAATGTGTTGTGGAGGCCGGCTGTAGCTGACACAGGTGGAGCTGCAGTACAGTTTAACCTTGCCCAAGGGGTCGTTGCTCACCAACATGGTGGACACCATCGCCTCGTTACCACAGTGACTACACTTCATCAGCTTGGAGCAGGTCTACAGGGGAAGTCAGAGAAGGGGTGATCAGGGTTAGAGAGCTAGCATCTACAACCATTCAGAAATCTGTCTTCTGGACCGCTGGAGACGCATCACTACCTGTTTATAGGTGCTGATGCAGGTGGGACTGCAGAACCTCAGGTTGACGTCTCCTATGATCAGGTTCTGACATCCACTTCCTTTACTGCTGCAGTACATGCCACAGCTCTCACAGCAGTTCATGGCCAGGTTGCGGTTGCGGCGCCACGTGAAGAAACAGTAGTCGCTGCACAGTTTATGGACCTCACTGTGATAGATTACCTCATGCTGAACCTGAATGAGGAAGAGGGGGGTGAGGGCAGGTTTGTGTTGCGATGGGAGAGCGTCTGTGTGTTGGTGAGGGTGTTTAGAAGAAGTCGCTGCAGACTTTCAACCTTTACCTTGTTGGATTTATTGCAAACGCTGCAGAAAGGAAGTTCGGGGGCAGGGGGGTCAGTCTTCTTTTTGCGATTGAACGCAGACATGCAGAAACGACTGCAGAAGTCCTTAAGGTTGTTGTCCACCAAAACTCTGACCACATTCCCAGTAGTCTCAATTTCCCTGCAAGGTTCAAGGGAAAAGGAAAACACAGTTTAATTCACCCCATCTAAAGAAACTTCAGAGCACTTGCTGGGAAGACGCACAAAACAACACAATAACAGATGAGGTACTTGAGGCACTGGTGGCAGGGCCGGGCCAGGACGGTGGGAGGCAGGAAGCCAGTGAGGCAGACGGTGGAGCAGAACAGCTGGGTGGAGCCCTTCTTCTGGAAGGCCGTCTGTCCCTTTAACAGCACCTTGGAGCAACCGCAGCACCTGATGTTAGCAGAGTTACCGCCTCTGCCAGGGAGGGGCGGAGCCAGGGGAGGAGCCAGGGGAGGCTGGACCAATGGGGCTGGAGCCAAGCTCCTCCCAGGAACAAATATGGAGGGAGTGTGGGTGGTGGGACCTGCAACTGGAGGTAAAAACAAAGTAGGATGCTCAAAAGTAGCAGAAGGTAGCATCTAAGCCCACCCCTTTATTAGATAACCAGGTGAACAGAACATGCAGTGCTCAGACTGTGTGTGAGCACTGGTCTTCAGTCTCACCACTGGGGGCGCTGTACGAGGGCCCTCCTCCCACTGAGTACACAGAGCTGATCTTCAACTCATCCTGCAACACAAACAACACGCTCAGTAAAGTCTCTGACGCTCCCGGTCTAGTTTAGACCATCGAAGGCCTGAATGAGAGCCTGACCTCCTGGTTCTCCAGCTCCTCTTTGACCTGTCTGCTGGAGGACTGAGGCAGCAGGGCTGCGTCGTAGTCCTCGTCTATCGGTTCATCCTTAATCTTGATCAGTGGCGAAGTGGGGGCCTCGATTGCTATGGCACCACAGTCTGACCTCTGTAGTGACTAGGCAGAAGACAGTGATGTTGGTGACAGGCTTTTGGAAAAACACTGAAATTATAATGCTATATTAGATACACATGCGTCGTTAATTGCTGAATTGTTCGTTCTAGTGAATACTT
Organism: Hypomesus transpacificus; assembly: GCF_021917145.1. Lineage (NCBI taxonomy): Eukaryota > Metazoa > Chordata > Actinopteri > Osmeriformes > Osmeridae > Hypomesus > Hypomesus transpacificus. The sequence continues at coordinate 541,318 of NW_025814038.1, forward strand.
GAGATACAGGTGACACTCACCTCCACTTGGTGACACGGTGGATCTCCTCCTGGATAGTTCACAACAGCTCCATCTTGTGAGACACACAGAAAAGGAGAAATAAGATCCCTTGACCTAAACTCACAGCGTAGTTAGAGCGTGACAGACAAGACTCCTGGAATCAGTCTTACCGAGGCTGTCAGGGGAGGGAGTGGGACTGGAGAAGGCCGACACTCTCCTGTCCCCCAGCGTAGCTCTTCCCTCTGGGGTTTTCTCACTGGTCAGGGGGCCCCCCTGAACATCTCTCTGTCTGTCAGACGATTCATCGGTTAACCGGGCGCCAATCCTATCCGTGTCTAGATCTGCCAGAGTGTCCATGGGCAGCGAAAACTGCCAGTCATCCTCCTCGTCGTCCACCCCAAAGACGGGAAGTCCGTCCAGCTCCTCCTCCAGGCTGCCCCCTCGATGCCCGGCCGCAAAGAACGGATCGCGGAGAGAGGCGTTGGTCTCTTCAGCCGCCTCGTCCGTCTCCTCTCTGACCTTCGCTGGACCTGCCTCGCGGTCGGCGCCGCCCGAGGAGGACGCCAAGAGGCCGGCGTCGTATCTGCCCAGCTTCATCACCTCATCGAAGGTCCTCATGATCTGGTGCTCATGCTGTAGGGAGACAATCCGACTGATGAATTATATCTCAAAATATGATATAGATAACTATGTTACTTTGTTGGGCTGATGGATATTATGAAAGATATTTCCAACCATAATGCTGATTTAATGATAGTATGTTTTCTGAAAGTATTGTGTGTATGATTCACTTAGTACAAATGCATTATACTGTAATGACCACGACATAGGAAGGACTCAGTGAGACTATGTCCGAACTCAACACACGCTTTATTTATTAGACTGGGCTGTTGTTCTGGCCACAGCCCACACCGCTAACTCCATACAGTGCAACACTCCACAATAATGCAACAGACAACTCGTCTTTTCAAGTCCCGTAACAAAATTGAGAGAGAGAAATTAAGACAGTAGCTCTAATTTCCCAACCTTCGCGGGATTATCCATCATCACCCCCAACCCTACTGTCTGCCCTGAAGTAACGAGTGCCTACAAACAATGAGAAACTATAATACAGGCTTGTTACAATACGCTATAAGCACAAATGTGTTACCCTTGCGATTCTAGTAGGCCTATGCATTTTAAATACCAATTACCATAAATACCGGGTATAACAAACTTGAGATTTCATGTTTTTGTAGATTGTAAAACAGCCTCTGCATGCTAGTTGACTGGATTATCGAGTCCAGATGTACAAGTACAGTGAGTCGAAACCCCAATGCACAACTAGCCAGGTAGCATGGCAAGCAATCAACATGACGGACCCCACCAACTGATTTTAATTGATAGTTAATTTAAATAATAATAATGTAGAAATGTTCACCAGAGATCTTCCCGACTCCTCTGGTTCCGCCATTTTTGTAGCAAGCTTGTTGGAGTTCCGGTGCACCGAAAACTGTGACCAGAGCCTGTTTAAACATTCTCTGCTGTGACCTATCAGAAACTGTGACCACAGAGGGCGCTGCTGCACATGGTCTGCCCGTGCGTGGTAGACAGTGGAGGACAAAGAAGAGCGTCTGCGCAAACGGCGTAAACATTTATACATTACATCGGAGCCCGTCTATCTTATTAGACATTCTCTGATTACATCCACGGGTGCAAGCTGAATGATTATTCGCGGTTTGTTGTTTCTTAGTTGTGATTATGTCATAGATTAACATTGGAAATGTAGTAAATGTTACTTTAATGATACAATAAAGCTCAAGTGATCAAAAAAACATTTACCTTAATAGCCTTGTAATCAGTGGCAACCTTTATTTCAGCTCTGTTCTGCTGGCAAACAGTGCATTCTGATACCTATATAGACAAAGGCCTTTATTTATGGTGAGCTTTAAACAGGCTGATAGCTTGTGCTGTAACTATTAATGACTGGATGACCTTCTAATTAGGTAGCCTAATTAAAGTTAACATCTAATGAGAAACTTTTCACATTCGAAATAGATAACGTTCCTTTTCTAAATTTCTGGTGCGCAATAGTCGACGCTTTTAAAAGTAAAGTTGCAAATTGAAATATGGAAAAACCAACGTACCCATTTTTCGATGTCAGATGTCATGGAAGGCCAATAACACCTAAGAGAAATGGCATCCCTTGTTTTAATTTGGCCGCAGTGTTCACCTATTTCACTGGTGTGAAATTCTCTAAATATGGAGCGTGCGTCGGCTGCACCACACAGAACTTTGGCTTTGACTTCTTTGACAGAACCCTTGTGTCTCATGTAATGTAATTGATCATCTAGAAATGAGAATAACAGTTATTGAGTGGGGATGCTATATTTCAAAAAGGAAATGTTTTGTAATAATAACGCATTTTGTAAAATACCTTACTGTAGCCTACCTTCGACGCAGTAGTTTGCAGCCCTTCTTCGAATGGTGAAGCGCTGGTGTTTGTCAGAATGTTCTGGATATTGTCCTTCAACAAGATAATCCAGCAACTCTTTGAATATTTGTGCATCCATAGGGCAGCCTGTAGGCTACTGTCCAGAAAAACAACTATAGCGGCGAAAAAATGAACGGGACCTGGAGGCTAATTGCTTCGACACTGGCGCAATGTTTCACCTATTAATTGACAGATGAAAAAGGGTATAATGAATTGCAGAAACTCAATCACACTCAAAACCGATGCAACCCGCAAGTCTAGTTACGGCGCGCTGTATCCGTTTCTCCATACATTGGATGCAATTCAAACCGAAGCAAACCGCAGTAAAGCGCTGTTACTGCGCTCTGAATCCGTTTGCCCCTACATTGGATGCACTTACATGCGGCAGGGCTGCCAACTCTCACGCATTGGCCGTGAGACACATGTATTTCAACCAGTTTACGCGCTTTGTGGTGACCTCTGTGGTACTGGCTATGTGATGGCCCAAATAAGAAAACGTGTCCAGATTAGTGTGAAGGGATGACGTAACTACGCCAAACAATATTTTGAAGTTTAACTCCTTCATGAAGCAATTACGGTGGTGTCACATATTCTGACGGCTGTCAGATATGGTCAGGGGCGCCGCCAATAATTTTGGGCCCTATGAAAATAAAAAAAATTCGGGGCCCGTCAGCCAGGGGCCCTTAGAATCGTCCTAACTTTTCCCCCCTATACGGCACCCCTGGAAATGGTGACCTCTGTGGTACTGGCTCTGTGAGGACCCCAAATAAGAAAACATGTGTCCAGATAAGTGTGAAGGGGTGACCACTGCAGTTCCAGTGGGGTCACATATTCTGACAATTTACACAATGTGCTGGTCCATTAAATATTTAGTTTTTTCTTTACAGTAGAATATGATTATTTAAATGTAGGTTTAGTGTAATGTTTTAGGTAGGTTATTACAAACTCTGCATGCAGTCACAGAGAAATACACGTTTAGAAACATTTAAGATAAACATATATTACTATGCATGATGTGGTTAATATGGTCTCCAGCGGTTTACTCTTTCTCAAAAGGAAGTAATAACAAACTGAGATTTATCATACAGCTTTCACCTGTGGATGTAATCAGAGAATGTCTAATAAGATAGACTGGCTCCGATGTAATGTATAAATGTTTACATCGTTTGCGTAGACGCTCTTCTTTGCCCTCCATTGTCTACCACGCACGGGCAGACGATGTGCAGCAGCACCCTCTGTGGTCACAGTTTCTGATGGGTCACAGCTTTCGGTGCAACACCGGACGATAGGAATTTGCAAGAGATGCTCGACAATCAAAACAAAGAGGAAACTGTTGGGTGCAAAAATACCATGTAGGCGAAGGTGCTGTAAAGCAGAACTGAAAATGAGTTTTAAGTTATCACATCACAGAAGAATGTGTTAATTACCCATCCGAATTCGAATGAAAACAAACACCGACAAGTATGTTAAATTAGGCTTATCCTTCGAAATCGTGAGAAAATCATCAGTCTTCTCCTCTTGATAGAGGGGGGGGGGGGGGTCACTGGAAGGAGCTGAAGCTCCGCCCCCTCGATGGAAGGCGCCGCCTCTCTCAAGCATTGACATTTATACATGCATAGATATATATAAACACGAAACATTTAGTGTTTGTATATATCTATGTATACATGTCTCTCAAGTACCTATGACCCGGATGATGGACGCTACGGCAAGCCGGACACTGAGCGTTTAGAGCAATGAAATAGGACTCGTTGGTTCAATGAGTGAAACATACAGATGCATATAAATGAACTTTGTTCCCCTGAGCTGTTACACAGGTGTAAAAATGGACACCAGAGACAGCAGACAGAGAGTTCTCCAACTACTTTAGCACATTAGCTAGACTACCATTTCACCAAAATACCATCACTCTACACCGAGTTATATCAAGTTAGCAGTTTGCACTAACACAGCAGAGATACCTCTGGAAAAGTTATCTAGTATAATTATAACAAGCACACAGAACTTACGCTGAGTGATGAACTGCTGGCGGCTGTGGATGGTCCAGGTGCGACCGGAGGAGGAACGGCCGGGAGAGCGATGCTTGGTACAGCTCCGCGCTGCAAGAGAAGCCGTGTGTCCGTGAACCCCGTCCGTCGGTCCATGTTGAAACTATCTGGCGTGAAATGGTCACTGCAGAGGCGGCTGTTGGAGTTGATGCGAAGCTCTCCATCAGTGTGGCTCTTCACAAAATCAATCCACCTATTTTTCCTTTCCTCATCACTAGGAAATTGAAATAACGATGCAGCGCTGCTGTGGAAGTTCTTGCATCCTGGAAAGATGCAGGTCCGGGTGGAGGGAGACATCCTGTACCTAGATAGCTAGCTGATGTAGCTACAATAACAATCTGACAACAGCAGGAATCGTAACTGAAGTTGAGTGGGAGGACCTTCTAATGCAAATGAGCTCCAGGCTTTATACCGTTTCACCGGGTGAGAGGAGGAGCCATGCAGTGATCTTACGTAGATAGGTGGCTGTGACGTAGATAGGTTGAGTTTTGCCCCGCCAATACAAAACCTGGGCTGAAAACGGGCAATAAACTTTTCAACTCGACATTTCAGTGCAGAAAGTTTTCACGCTTCGCACATGCTTTTAGCAACTAATTTCACATGTATATTATGTACTGAGAAGCAAATCATGGAATTTGCTTCACTCGTTTACTTTAGGGTTAGGGTTGCGCTTTCGTTTCCGGGTTTTAAAGGTCTTGCATGTTTTTTGCTGAGTGTAGGTTACTTGGTCAGCAGTAAGCGGTAGGATTAGGATTTCAATATTAAAAAAAAAACATTTCTGAAGTGTTAGGATAGGTTTTATGTCATGTAACTTTTAACTGTATATTTAGCAATTGACAGGGAATAGTAAGAAAGACATCAGTACTAACAGTTAAGACTTGTCAGCAAAAACAGTATAGCTTACAATTCTATTGGACATTATATGCCATTTATTAAATATTCCATAAAAAAAAGAGGAACATTCATGGGAAGTTCATGTTACGTTCACATTACAGGCAATTGTTCACACATGGTCAAAAATCAGAGGGAGAGAGAAGATATATACAAAAGTGGTGTGTATGCATGTATGTATTAAGCTAATTAGTCCCGAAAATCTATTCTGCGCTCGGAGGCTGTGTGCTGGCGTGTGACTGATCGTCAGCGTTGCCCCGTGTGCCCGCGTCTCCCTCTGGTGGCGGCCGGTGGTAAAGCTTGTGCAGGTGCTCGGCGCTCCTATCAGCGTCTTCTGCCCCTTCGCAGCAGCGTCGCCACGCGTGGGGAACGGCGTCCACGCCGTAGTGTGCCCCAGCGATGGCTCCCGCCATGCACGCGATGGTGTCTGTGTCCCCCCCTAGGGCCAGACTGTAGGCCATTGTCCTCTCCATGCCCCTGTAGTTCTCTGGAAGGCCCTCGCGGACCTCCAGACAGTGCAGGACACAGAAGATGGCCGTGGGGACAGAGTGCAGAGCAGCAATGCCGTTCCCTGTCGACAAGGGGAGGGAAAGCAAAGCGTGAGATGTTACCGAGATTCTAATGCAGAGTGAATTTTCAGTGGGGTTTGAATGGATGTTCAAGTCTTTTATTGTCAGATGCACAGAACAACACAGGGTCAGACTGGGCACTGAAATTATTAGAACAAGACAACGCAAAGGAACCTGGCATAAAATAACATAAGTACACATAACTTAGATTACATTACATCTATGATAAGCTGAAATATAGTAAACCTCCTAAAATACAAATAATATAGTTAGTTCATAGTCAAGGCTGAATGGTCAAACTAACACATTTGCCAGTGTTATTTGTTTTCTAAGTGAGCCCACACTGACCTAGCTCAGATATGACCTCCTCGATGCTCACTTGGTTCCTCTCCATCAGGTCCTTCACTCTGTGCAAACGGTCACAGAACGGAAACTCAGACTCCTTCAACCTGGGGAAACAAGACAAAGAAATGTTCACCCATCTCCATATACAATACAAAGAATTGTACGTGTGTAGTATATAATACATATAATCTGTGCCTGGTACAATACAGACCGTTCCCCAACTACAGAAATACTGTTAGAACTATGTACTTCCCATCCTACATTCTTTAGGCACTATTTGTATGTTGCCTTGGATAAAAGGTGTCTTGTAAATAAATACAATATAAATGACTAAATACATATAAGGAAGTCTGACTGCCTGGCATTTGGCAGTTGGTCACGTTTGCAGTCGTCACCGAGGAAGCTAAAGGGAATGTTTTTCAGGCCTTGCAGAGTTTAGGCAGCTATCTAGCCTTTCACATATTGACATAGACCATCTAGGTGTTTTGAAGAAGCGTACAGTCTGGCATCCTGGCGAGACGCCTCTTCTGCCTCCACTTCCTCCATCTCCGTAATGAGCCTGTTGATGAACTTGTGTGGCCGGTCTAGCGCCCCCTGGAGGGACAGGTGCACTGCCAAGGCCTGCAGAACGGCTCCATTGTATCCCAGGGAACAGGAATGGGTCAACATGGCTCCAAGTCGAGCATACTATGTGAGGAAAGGAAGGGAGAGAGGGACAGAGAGAGAGAGACAGAGAGAGACAACATTATAAAGCCAACACTGTTTATTGAGAAATAAGGGGTGGGTGGATGTGAATTCTAATGGAGAAACAGGATGTTGTTAAACAACTGTGTCATATGGAGTACTGTGCTGGGTTTCAAAGTAGCATTAGCAGTGCTGGGGAATACTTTTCACAAAATTTTCCGAGTAACAGTGCCTGTACCCCTAATCCCTCACCCGCTTGACGTCTCGATGGTCTCTGAAGGCCAGGGCGAAAGGGGCTGCCCTCATCGCCCCACCATTCCCAAAGGAGCCGCGTCCGTTGAATTGAGCCCTGGCTGGCTGGAAGACGTCATTCAATTTTGGCACCCGCAACTTCTTCAACACCTGAATTACACCTGAACCGTAGCCTCGCCCTGGAGATAAACTGTACTCCTTGGCGAAGCTGTTGACAAGAAAGCAGCCTTTTTCATTGTACATATTCCTTAGCCCTACATTACTGGCGTTAGGCCAATAATACAACTGGACGTTAAGTACAAACACAACAGGTTTTAGGTAATGGCCAAAATCCTGAGGACGGTTATCTCTAGCTACCTGTAGGCCATGTCTTGTTCGTCAAACCCTGCCCTGGTCAGCAAAGACTGCACAACACACCGTGTCATGGCTGTATCGTCACTGTACTGCAGAATACCTGAGGATGACATGACAGACAATATTGTCGTGTATTGTAAGTGTAGAGTAGCCTAATGTAGGCCTAACTAAATCGGTACTCAAAATACCTAGTTATATAGCTAGCTAGCTAACTAGTTCCAGAAGAGGAGCGGAGTCACGTATGGCCTGAAACAGGTTCAAAAGCACCGTGAGACATTTGACTGAATCTAACGTAATTCGTACATAGTCTACTAGGGAAAAGATTTTCGTGCAATTTAGATTTCACCGTCACCTTCGCCACGATCCTCATCCTGTAGTCCGTTCAGATGCTGCAAAACGCGATCCATGGGAACCTCCTCTGCACCTTCGAACTCCCCACCAACACAATCTCCCAGGACCGCGCCAACCAGTGCACCGCGGAACCGAGCAATCGAGGCTGGTCCTCCAGCTCCAATAGCTCTTCCAGCCGTTACGGCCATAACGTCAAAGCTATGCGTTTCCTCTCTCCTTGGACAAGAGACGGTAGAACAAAATGTCAACGACAATGTCGACTATCGAGCATCTCTTGCAAATTCTTGCCGGCTTTTGATTCAGAATTTTTTAAGCTAGAAATATTTATAGATTAAAATATTTGATACTCACAAGCTTAACCCACGGTGTTTCTGTTTTAACGAATTTAGTGTCCAGTTGTTGGTTTATTTGTGTGCGTACGCCACTGACAAAGTACCGATGTGATTGTAATACAGGGGTACATTTATGAATCGCTTGTAACCGCATTTACTAACCTTAGTTCTGACCAACCTGAAACAAATAATATTTAGATTCTATTCTATATATATTCCTATTTCAAATGAGCACTTTCCTTTTCCAGTTTAGTTACTGGCTTAAATACAACCTTGTAAAATGAGTAGAATATACACGTATAATTGTCGTTACGGTAATTTCAGGGGCCGCAGGACATGGTACAGAGAATGATTGTTCGATGGATCGATTGTGCGTGCATTACAGATTTGTACAGGTCCATGAAGCGCCTGCGCCGGATGACAGTCTGCTACAAACATGGCGGGACTGGAAGAGTTTGGAATATCTGAGGTGAACATTTCTACCAATATATTTCCACATGTAATGAATACTTTTGTTATCAAGTCACATTTTACACCTTGAATGCTGCTATGCTACCCGACTTTGAATATTGGGGTTGCCACACTAATATACATACACTTTTGCTAAGCATGCTGGCATGCACAGACTTGCAGAGGTACAGGAGACTCACGCATTTCAACTATTTCACACGCATAGTGTTCCTCACGCTGAGAATTAAGCGATAACTTGTTGCGCTAACTATATACAATTAACGGACGAGGCGCAGGCATACGGAGGTAAATTTTCTGCCCAGTTGAGAGCTGTTTCGAGTTACAGAGTTAAATGCCACCTACTAGCCAATCAAAAACCTCATCGACATAGTTCTGGTTGTTTGGTCAATGGAGAACCCTGCACAAACCCTTCACTATTTCCATCAGCCCAACCAGGGACGGATCTAGAAAAATATTTATGGGGTTGCAAAAGGGTGGCAGGAGATTTTGAGGGGTGGTACCCTGTGGCAAAAGTGTGTGAGATAAAAATGAATGAACTAAAGGCTGTGCAACATGTATGAACAGTCAGTGAACACTGAAATTAATTTGAGGATTATAGGTCACATGACCAAAAACGATTGAAGTTTGAAGATTTATTTTGAATTAAAGAAATTCAAAAATGTATAACCTGAGATGAAAATTAACCAAATGAAGGCTGTGCAGCATGAATGTATACATCTTCAACAGTTTAACATTATTTTGACGCTCCTAGTTCATGTTGTTGAAAAGCTCTTGTCTTTGGAAATTTGTAATTCGTTGATGGTCCTTAAACATACGAGTTTAGGCAGCCAAAAGCATTAGCTAAGCAGCTGGTCGTAGCAGTGCTAAACACCAGTTAAAATAACACAATAGCCTACTGGGCGTCATGTTGAATATCAAACTTCAAACTAACTTTACCACGGTCATCTTTGTTGTTGCTTTCCCAAAGCATTCACAAGTTAACGTTATTAACCTCAATTCAACAGGAAAAGTAACGTTGCAACTTAGCCTTGCACTTTTCTAATTATTCTTAGTCGTTAATAGATAATTGCTTAACACCTCATTCCTCCAGTGTGGTCTGCTGTCCGTGCCAACAATTACTTCCTTGAGTTGGAGCTTTCTATGGTCAGGTCACGCCTTCCTTGTGTTCAAATTAAAGCAACTTCGGTGGCGGTGTGGGGAGGGTGGATGGAGTTGTCTCGTGCTGCATTCACTTGCATTCGGATATTAGAAATTCGCTCTCGCAAATGTCTGACTTGGCGGAGTGGTGACGGTGGTTGGAGTCGTCTAGTGGTTGGAGTCGTCTAGTGGTTGGAGTCGTGTAGTGGTTGGAGTCGTCTAGTGGTTGGAGTCGTCTAGTGCTGCATTCACTTGCAGTGGGATATTAGAAATTCGCTCTTGCAAATGTCCGATGAGCCACAACTTTTCTTTGTTTTCAAAGCTGCCAACAGGGGTGGCAGCCGGAGTGGCAAGGCTATTTTTAGGGTGGCAATTGCCACCCCATGCCAGCCCGGTAGATCTGCCCCTGAGCCCAACAGAGTAACACAGGTATCTATTCAGAGACATATGTCATCAGTCCGATTGTCTCTCAACTACATGGACAGCAGATGACAAGGACCTTGGTCGTGACCGTGATGAAGCCAGCGGGTCACCGCGCTGTCCTCTCGAGGTCTCCCTTGGCTACGCTGGGGGACAGGAGAGTGTCGGCCTTCTCCAGTCCCACTCCCTCCCCTGACAGCCTCGGTAAGACTGATTCCAGGAGTCTTGTCTGTCACGCTCTAACTACGCTGTGACTGTGAGTTTAGGTCAAGGGATCTTATTTCTCCTTTTCTGTGTGTCTCACAAGATGGAGCTGTTGTGAACTATCCAGGAGGAGGAGATCCACCGTGTCACCAAGTGGAGGTGAGTGTCACCTGTATCTCAAGTATTCACTAGAACGAACAATTCAGCAATTAACGACGCATGTGTATCTAATATAGTATTATCATTTCAGTGTTTTTCCAAAAGCCTCTCACCACAGAGGTCAGACTGTGGTGGCATCCCATTAGAGGTCCCCACATCGCCACTGATCAACATTAAGGATGAACCGATAGACGAGGACTACGACGCAGCCCTGCTGCCTCAGTCCTCCAGCAGACAGGTCAAAGAGGAGCTGGAGAACCAGGAGGTCAGGCTCTCATTCAGGCCTTCAATGGTCTAAACTAGACCGGGAGCGTCAGAGACTTTACTGAGCGTGTTGTTTGTTTTGCAGGATGAGTTTAGGATCAGCTCTGTGTACTCAGTGGGAGGAGGGCCGTCGTACAGCGCCCCCTGTGGTGAGAGTGAAGACCAGCGCTCACACAGTCTGAGCACTGCAAGTTCTGTTCAACCTGGTTATCCAATAGAGGGGTGGGCTTAAATGGTACCTTATGCTACTTTTGAGCATCGAACTTTGTTTCTACATCCAGTTGAAGGTCCCACCACCCACACTCCCTCCATATTTGTTCCTGGGAGGAGCTTGGCTCCAGCCACATTGTTCCAGCCTCCCTCTCCTCCCCTGGCTCTGCCCCCCCCTGGTAGAGGCGGTAGCTCTGCTAACATCAGTTGCAGCGGCTGCTCCAAGGTGCTGTTAAAGGGACAGACGGCCTTCCAGAAGAAGGGCTCCCTCCAGCTGTTCTGCTCCACCGTCTGCCTCACTGGCTTCCTGCCTCCCACCGTCCCGGCCCGGCCCTGCCACCAGTGCCTCAAGTACCTCATCTGTTATTGTTTATTCTTATTTTGAGATGATCCAACTTATGATGTTGTGCTTTTAAAAGAGCAGGATGCAAATCAAAGCAGTTGACTCATATTAACACTGATGTATCTGATTGTGTGTGTAGCACAGAATTCTTATGGCTCAAGATCTGTCCATTTTGGTGTCTTCTAGTGGCCAAAAATATTTTGTGTTGTTTTTGTGTCTTGCAAGCTATTGCTCTCATTTGCGTTATATGGGTAAATTAAACCGTTTTTTCTTTGCCCCTAAACCTTGCAGGGAAATTGATAACCCTATGAATGTGCCCAGTGTTGTGGTGGACAAAAACCTTCTAGACTTCTGCAGCCCTGTCTGCCTGTTTGCGTTCAATTTCCAAGAGAAGACTGACCCCCCTGGCCCCGAACTTCCTTTCTGCAGCATTTGCAAGAAGTCCAACGAGGTAAAGACTTCTTCTAAACACCCTCACCAACACACTCTCCCATCGCAACACAAACCTGCCCTCACCCCCCTGTTCCTCATTCAGGTTCTACATGAGGTAATCTATCACGGTGAGGTCCATAAACTGTGCAGCGACTACTGTTTCTTCACATGGCGCTGCAACCGCAACCTGGCCATAAACTTCTGTGAGAGCTGTGGCATGTACTGCAGCAGTAAAGGAAGTGGATGCCAGAACTTGATCATAGGAGACGTCAACCTGAGGTTCTGCAGTCCCACCTGCATCAGCACCTATAAACAGGTAGCGATGCATCTCCGGCGGTCCAGAAGACAGATTTCTGAATGGTTGTAGATGCTAGCTCTCTAACCCTGATCACCCCTTCTCTGACTTCCCCTGTAGACCTGCTCCAAGCTGATGAAGTGTAGTCACTGTGGTAACGAGGCGATGGTGTCCACCATGTTGGTGAGCAACGACCCCTTGGGCAAGGTTAAACTGTACTGCAGCTCCACCTGTGTCAGCTACAGCCGGCCTCCACAACACATTCTCTCTGGTATGCACAGTTCCTCAGCCAAGGGTTACGGATAGGATATGGGGAGCAAAATGGCGATCTTAAATTTCTGCCTTGTGGTATTGCATTCATATTTAATTAAACTGACGGATGTTTGTCTTTTTAAACGGATGAGAACTCTGTGCTTCTGTGTGACGACTGTTGTATTTGGTGATGTCGAAACAGAAACATAACTGTCTTTCCCTGCCCTCAGGCACTTCCACCAATCCCCTGGTTCCTCCTCAGCCTGACTTTCCGGGGACAGGCTCCTCCCCCTTAGGCACGTCCACCAATCCCCTGGCTCCTCCTCAGCCTGACCTGCCAGGGACAGGCTCCTCCCCCTGTGGCCTCTCTCCGCTCTCCTCCTCCTGGCCAGCTGCCCCTGGTCACCCTGACGCTCCCAGCCAGACCTCCGCAGCGCCCTGTGCGTCCACCCCAGGCTCGTCCAGACCGTACGAGCAGCCACAGCAGGGCCTCACCCCCCTCTCTGCCTCACGCTTCACTGGGCCTATCACGCTAGATAACAGCTGCTTCCAGGAACCCTCCTCCAGGCCTGAACTCTCGCATAAGGTACTGATGATCTCCGATTACCTGGAACTAACTTCTTAATAAGTTGATCCTCGATTGATGTATTCTCGAACACACTGAACGAATGTGGTGTAGTTTTCTGCGGTTGTGTTTTCATGACCAAATCGTCAGAATAATTCATTTCTAGGTTTGTAAACATTTTGGTGTGGATGTGTGCAGGACAGCACTGAGACAGACGCTGTGGCTCATCACTGGGACATGAAGAACAAGGCCATCATGTGTCGACCTTTCACACACAGCCAGGAGACACTGTGCAACCTCCCAACCCAGACCACACACACACCAGCAGGTACAAGAACACACGCCACTTCCACTGGCCACACGTTATACTGTACACCGTTAACTCATCATATATCCAGTGTTAATTCAGCATCCTGGGCGTGGACATGCCAGCAGGCTGTCTTGCAGTCTCCCGCTAGTCAGGAGGACGTCTTGGTAGTTTATGTTCAGGTTTAGTCCTAACTTTAGTTCTCTATGTCCACAGGCATCTCTGGGTGTAGTTTCACCACCACTTTAAACGAGGAGAAGGTGAAAGTGGTGATACTTCCCGTCCCTGTGCCAGTCTTCATACCCGTGCCGATGAACATGTACTCCCAGTACACGCCTGTTCCCATGCCGATGCCCATTCCTGTATGTTGTGCCGGTGTGATGCTTCACAATGTCACTGATGCCATCTGGTGACGCTGGACACGTTAGTGAGGTGTATGTTTTTGTCTGCCAGGTCCCTGTGCCTGTGGTGTTACCGTCTGCCCCGAGTGGCTCACAGTCCAAGGACACACATGACCCACTCGTCCAATCACAGGGCATCGCTGAGGAGGTTGAGGAAGTTGAGAAGGGCAAACCTGTCTCCCATGGAGGTAAGGAAAACTAGTTTCACCCACTTAGGTTTGAATGGTCAGTCAGGATCATTTCCTCCTCTGGGTTTACATATGTACATAGTGTGTAAATAGGTGTATGTGTACATAGTGTGTGTATTCTGTTTGTCGTTTCAGACCAGGGGAGTACTTACAGTGGAGGTTTGGAGTCTGAGGCGATCTCCACCCCTCTAAACTGGGCAGAGGAATCCAACCCTGCGTCCAGCAGCCAGCGAGGGGGGGGTCCAGTGGCTGTGGACCCCCCCAGCACATCTGAGCCGGGGGCCATGGACTTGGAGGCTGACATCCCCACTGGTGAGATGGAGGTGCCGTTAACTCCAGTTCTTGCTTGGCTTGTACTGTAATATTTTTCTCGTAAGCTACAGTTTTATAAGCTGTCTAGTCATGTGCCTCTCCCAAACAGCAGTTAGGTAGGACACTGGTAATGCCAGCATGTATTGTTGTCCGTTGTACCAACTGTGGGAGCTGGACTCTGGTTGCAGAGCGGTGTGACCCTTCTGAGAGAGCTGTCGTCAGGAAGCTGGCTGGATGTAAACGACCTAGAGAAGGTTTCTCTCCCACGGAGGTAAATTAGGGTCATAAAGATTTGCAAACGTAAAACCTGTAAACTGTAAACAAAGATTTGTATTTTCGAAACCCTATTTTTTTGAAGCTCTGAAAATTTAGCGAGTTTAGAAAAGATTAACAAGACTGTTAGGTTTCTGTTAGTTTCAAATGCATGCATATCAATGTGTGTACTGAAACAAATGTCTTTGTGAATTTGCAGTGCATTGATAGACAACAGGTGGCTACTCATCCAAAGAGAGCGGTAAGTTTTGCTCCTTCAAATGTTTACGGTAAAAAATACAGACAAAAGCATGCTATTGGTTTTAAGAAATGCGTAAATAAATGTATACCTGTAATGATGTTCTAAAAAGCGTGTTTGTGCTGTGCACATGCAGCGTGTCTGCGAACAACAGGTAACAGATCAAGCAACGGCTCTACTAACACTACGAGAACAAATGGTTGCAAAGAAAGCGGTGAGTTAATATCATACAGTATATTCTGTATTTCAAACATTTTTGTGTGCAAATATATGTGTGTGTGTGTATATATATATATATATATATATATATATATATATATATATATATATATATATATATATATATATGTGTATGTTTGTTTTTTTATATATATTTTTTATATACAGGCCACTGATATCAGCCATATCAATACACCAATAACCATCGATGCGGTGGAACTTAAGAAAGCAGAGTTGAGGAATCAGCTGAAGAGGCAGTCAAGGGAGGACCCGTCTCCGAGGGCAGAGGTGCAGCTGGCAACAAACAAACTGATAAAGACATTGGAAGAGACCAGGAAAGCGTTGGACGACAGCCAATTGACAATGGAGGAGACCTGGACCGCGCTAGGTGAGATCCAGGAAGAAGCATCAACGCAGAATCAGGAAGAAGCATCGACCGAGAACCAGGAAGAAGCATCGACCGAGAACCAGGAAGAAGCATCGACCGAGAACCAGGAAGAAGCATCGACCGAGATCCAGGAAGAAGCATCGACCGAGTTGCAGGAAGAAGCATCGACCGAGATCCAGGAAGAAGCATCGATCGAGAACCAGGAAGAAGCATCGACCGAGATGCAGGAAGAAGCATCGACCGAGAACCAGGAAGAAGCATCGACCGAGATGCAGGAAGAAGCATCGACCGAGAACCAGGAACATAATGGAATGACGATTCAACCGCCGCCGATCAGTCCGGACGGTAGTGATCCACGTACAGAGCAGTGCTCCCCCTTAGTTGGAAGAAACGTCCATCCAGACATTGATATTCCTGTTCTGACCCCTGACGTGGAACAATTGATCAGCAAGCTTAGTTGGGGCTGCAGTGACCAGTACTCCTCTCTTCTCTTCCGTTTGGCAGTAACAGAAGAAAAATATAACGAGTGGGCAATGAAAACCGACTGGGATGGTTCGAGTGGCAAATGGGCATTGCCAATCAACCTCCGACAGTTCCTGATGGATGCAGTTAGGAACAAGTTTCCAACAATGAATGATAAAGAGGGAATACATGTGAAAAACGGAGTGAATGAATACTTGCGTATACCTATGAAGACTGGTGCCCGTGCTATACATATCTAGGCTACTTGTAAAGATGCAATATTGTCTGACACTACACAGCCATTCCTGCCCCAAAAATCTGTATTTTTGATAGACCAAACATGACAACCAACAGGTAGATTCAATTATTTGATACTTATATTTTATTTTTAACTGATTGTAAAGTATTGGCTCACTGAAGGGGAGCTGTGAAATAAAGCCAAGAGCCACTGCCTGTTGTGAACTACCGCTTAATTTACAGCTGTTAGCTTAGTTCCGATCAACTCATGTGATTGGACAAGAGGCATTCCATGAAAGCCGTGTTAATATTCTCGTGAGATATTGCTTAACAACGCAAACTACTGTAGGTAGAATAACAGCATTGTTTACCATTAAAACAAAAAACATGAAGTGTTTAAGGACATGATGTCGGATTAAATACATTGGACGACTAAATGTTACGTTAGCAATACCAAAAAATAAATTGGCTTGTTCGTTGTAATTTCCCCAAAATAGGTGAGTCGGCTAGAAAAGTTAGCTAGCACTACCAGTACAATAGACTAGCAGCAGCTTCACACTTACAGTACCCTGACAAGAACTACTGAAACATTTATGTAGTTATCACAGTAATTTGCACTTTACAAAAACGTTGGTTCATAATTTTGCATGTATCTTGTCACCAGTCAGACCATGCCAATTGTGTACTCGTGTATAGCAAGAGGCAACATAATACTTGCTGACCTTGCGTTCAGAGGTGGAGCATTTCAGGTTAGTGTGTGATCATTTTTGGGTTGAGCAGCCTTATTTTGGTTCGATTTGAATATCTGATGCTTGAATGTATTCTGTTTAATACTAATACTAATTATTGGAATTGGAATTTTACTGTTTAATTCATTTAAAAAAAAACATTTTACCATGACATTTTTCACCTCAAATGTTTTTGCCTCGAATGTTTTGTGTGTGCTTTCCTCTACCGTGTGCTCTGAGTTTTAGGAGATATCCTTGAGTTTAATCAGACCGCTGTCGCCTGGATTTCTGTATCGAAAAAGTATTTTAATTGAGGGGTGAGAACATTCATTCGTAGGCTATTATTCAATTATTTAGTGTGCAATATGAGTTTGAAACAACTCCTTCAAGTAGATTTAATTATTTGATGTAGGCCTATATGTCAAAAGGAAAAGTTACTCAAGCATCACACAGCATAAGGCACAAACACAATGTTACTTCTCAAGCATTTGTAGGCAAATTCAGGCAAAAATATTAATTGATTTCGTGCCAAGCTCTCATACAATACACAACACATACGATAGTTTCTAATATATTTGTTTGATAATTCAGTTTCAGATACCACATTCTTTGCGAAGATGGGGTTGCTTATGTCTGTGTCACGGAGCTTGGATTTGAGTCTAAGAGGGCCCACCATTTTCTTAATAAGGCCAGTACAATCATTGACACCAATCAATAGGTGTGTTCGACTTCAAGCAGCGCCGGCTGGAGCCGGCTGCCTTGAATCTGAGAATGCCATTGGCTGCTTCAAGTCAGCCGGGCTGCAGGCGGCTGCAGACGACACCGGCGCTGCATGAAGTCGAACGCACCTAATGTCAACCGCCTCTTACTGATACTGTACCGGTGCGATGCTCATGAGACTAAGCGAGCCACTTCCCCTTTGTATTGTCTTTTAGATACGCAGCATGTTTACAAACAGCCCTCTGATTACGAGAGTGGCCTTTGCACAGCCCAATGAGTTCAATGCTGACCTGCATCATGTGCTAGGACAGCTGATGGTTCGTTCCCCAGACAGAGAAGTAGAACTGACAGAGAGCATACTTTCAGTCAAAGCATGTTTTTTTTCTTCTTTGCTGGCTAAGCAGGCTACCACAATGCAGTTCATTATTCTCTTATCTCTTATTCTCTCTATATTCGATAACTCAGGGCACAAGCCAGACATTTCTAAATAACAAACACGACAGATTTGTTAGCAAATTGTGTCCATTCTACTAAGTCTAGTTCTATGTTAGATGACAGATTGTTTTGGCCAATGGCAAACTTTCCATGCAGTATCAGTTAGTTAATGTGTAACTAGACAGGGAGGGGCGGTCAGACACCTGTACCTGTCTACTTTTGAACAGCATATTGACGCTAGAGCAATACTGTTCTGTACTGTTAGTGAGTATACTAGTGAGATCATACAATATGCTTTAGTAAAACATTGGCTTAAACTGGAGTATTTCTGTGCGTTGAGGTAGAGGGGGGAACTTTGCAGTCATGGTGAGTGTTGCTTGTTAATGACGTCAAGTAAAACTTAAAGCTGTTATATGTCTAGAAGCACAGAGATGGCCTAATCATTAACACACTAATGTATAAAAAGTTTAAAACTAAGAACAAGGAACAGCTGATTGTACAAGGATTTTTTCATGAGACTTATCATACCAATACTTGACCAAGAACAAGGTTGTCTGTGACTTTAAAAGAACCTTTGATACTTGTAAACCAGTCAGCTGTTATGAAGGAGGTCAGGAAGACATGTGAAGAGAGTCAATAAAGGAATGGTGGACTGATAACACCATATTTGATTGTTTTGCTTGCAGATCGCTTTACTTAAATTTGGTCAGCTAGCAGATCATTTCTTTTACTTCTTTTGACTCTTCGTCTCGTCTGTCACTGAAAACTAGGCAGTAACATGACTTCATCACATCTTTAAACCCATGTGTTGCCTTCGGCTCATTGTGACCCACTGTCTTGGTCAGGGGCGCCACCAGGAATTTTGGGCCCCATGAAAAAATTTAGTTATTGGTTTTTAAATTTTTGGGGGCCCCTGTCAGTCAGGGGGCCTGGTCGTGATGCAAAAGGAGGGTCACAATGACCCGAAGCCAGCAAAAGGGTTAAGCTACCCCAACCCCCCCACCCCATCTCTCACGTTCTCTTTCTGATTTGAAGGCGGACGCTAGCGCTCAACCGTCAGCCCCAGCGAAGCTTGATCAAGTGCAGGGCCAAGTCAACGAGGTCAAAGTTATTCTCAAAGACAACATCAACAAAGTGCTGGAAAGGGGAGAGAAGTTAGATGACTTAATTGACAAAACAGACGACCTTCGATCATCTGTGAGTATTGAGAAGACGAATGAGTGTTAACAAGGGTGTGTGCTTGTATTCCCAAGGTGTTTTCATATGTGTGCTAATATATACATGTCACAACATCAGACAATGCAACATACATGTGTAGTTATTATGTTACACATTTCAGATATTTTGATTTATTTCTGTTCAGGCTGACACTTTCCAACGGACATCCACAAGGGTTGCCCGGAAATACTGGTGGAAGAATACAAAGATAATGATCATCATCGGAGTGGTAGTGGTGATTGCCGTCATCCTCATCATCCTATTTGCCACTGGTGTAATTAAGTAAACCTGGATTCAGAAGTCCAAAACGGGTTCAACCTGTTAGGCAGCATGGGGATGTTTCAGTACGTCATGTAAATAAGCAATAGTCAAATTACCTTGTTCTTTTTAAAGATGTGTGACATGACATGTTCAGTCTGTGGTCATGTAATGATACATTTCATAATTTAAAGCTGTGTGCATTCTTTAAATTTTATGTTTTATTTTGTATAACTTTGTAAAACCATCCCTTTGTACACCGCTATGCTAATCTGTCACTATTCTAATGCACTAGTGTTCAGTGGAATACATTTGCAGGACTCAAAAGGGTAGAGGAGTCGTTGATCAAGACTCAATTCAAGGATCCAGAGACACATTCCAAGACCTCTTCAGTGAATTTTATAGTTTTATTGTTTTGAATGCTTTGCAGGATGTCTGGCATGGTGTGTATACTTTATCCCATAGCATATCAAAATATAACTAATAAGAGAGGAATAATCTATATATGCATTTCTGTATAACTTTCTTTCAATTTGTTATTTTTTAAATAATTAGTCATTAATACAATTATAATAATACCAATATAAAATGTCTATGATAATGACCAAACCGATCTTGGGTTCACTTGAGCACTTGACAAAAAGGACACAAAGAACATCTGAATCATTGAATAATGAATCAATCCTCAAATACATCTGTTGTGATAGTTTCTTTTAACACGTGACAAATATGATGGTTAATATGAAGCTATAAGATGCAACCAAAACAAAAACAACATTGAATAAAAGTCGATTCGAACGGTAGATCTACTTAATAATGCTGGATGTTTCCCATAATCTCTCCGTCATGTTATCTGGATACTTCCAAGTCTTCCGCCAATGCTCCATCGAAAGACTGCTTCCAATCACTTCATAGCCTGCAGAAAACAAACAAGCCAAACAGTCTATTATGACGGTACAGTTGAAGAAAACAAAAACAATATAAAATAGGAATCCCCCGTCTTTAATTCATTATGAAAAGACAATAAAACAATGACTTTAACATTTAGTGGGTCCATAAGCTACAAATCCTGAGGTGCGATAAGAATCAAAACGCAACTACAAAATCAATAAGGAAGCCTTCAATAGGTAAAAAATATATATATATACAAGTTAAGTTAAGCATTACATGCAAATTTCCGGATACATTGTACTTCCATGTTTTTCCAAAAGATTGAGAAGAGAATTTGTTAGAGGAAAATTAAAAATGTATAAAAGAGAAGCCTTTTCCCACCGCTGTCAGTAACACAAACAGTAAACAAGTACAAAAGTAACGCATTTCTCCATCAGTGGCATCCAAGTACAAACCAGGTTTAAGCTCATGGACTACTGGTTACTACGGCTACGAGGGCTAAATAAAGAAAGCAAGCATTACAGGTAAGATTAGAAACTGGAAAGTCCAGAGAAGAAGTATCCTTTAAAAAGTAAATAGTTATTTTCTCTGTCGTATTTTACAATTACTTGTGGGGGTAGTAGGGGCCTGTAAAAAACGACATTTAATTTACATTAAACATTAATTTACGAGTATTTAAAATATTTACAAAAAACGAAACAATCGAAGGAATTAAATGTCAAGCAAGATGACAAAGATGGGTATATCCCACTTTGTTTACGGTGCTGATACAGGATGTTGGAAGACCATACCAAACGGCAGCATTCGAGAGCGTACGCCTCTCGTGCCCAGTCCGCATTGAGCGGGCCTGAGAGTATCGTGTAGTCAGCTCATCGCCTGCAAGGAACCTCCGCTGGCAGGTACAAACAAGGTATATGTCAGTTAGGAGACAACAATTCTTTTTTCTTATACTTTCTTATACTTTTAGTTTTTGACATCCATTAACTCTCATAGCAATACTTTACCTGTTAACTTTACAGTTACAAAATGGTGCAAAAGAGACAGCCGAAAGCCAGCTCTTAGAATAATCACCACAAAGGCTGTTGCCCTCTATGTTACCATTACAGTAAAGCACTTCAGGGTGCTGTGAAAAACTTTGAAAGGGATTATTATTCATGTTAATTATGGTACAAAGAAGTAATACCACTATGTTGTTTTTTCGATTTTAGGTTTGTGGTGAGAGAGATTCAGTTACATACCTGTTTGTACAAATTCTTCACATCAGTATGGTTTGTAACTGTTTTGGTTGGAACCTCGTCTCAGGGCCTTGCCATATCCACCTTGTTGATCTTAAAATATCACACACACACAGACAAGTAAGAAGTGTTTAGGTATATAAATAGATGGTCCAACACCATGACAGCAACATCAAATACTAAATAGAGGGGTCAGATGGCTGAGCGGTTAGGGAGTCGGGCTTTTAATCAATAGGTTGTTGGTTCGATTCCCAGCCATGCAAAATGACGTTGTGTCCTTGGGCAAGGCACTTCACCCTACTTGCCTTGGGGACAATGTCCCTGTACTTAATGTAAGTCGCTCTGGATAAGAGCGTCTGCTAAATGACTAAATGTAAATAATCAATAACTGAAAATAACACAAGGGAGTAGTGTGGTATTACACAATCAATACATTAATTTAGTGTGCTATCGTACATGGTATTACATACTGGTGTAGTCACCATATCCATAGTTGTATCCAGAATAGTCATAGCCACCATATCCTCCGTAGCTTTGGTTATTGTATCCATAGTTGCCATATCCTTGGTTCCAATAGTTTCCATAACCCTGGTTCCAATTTTGACTAGGCCCTGCAATACAAACTTTCTTATAACACTAGAATAACCCACCGAACATCATAAAGAATACATACAAATCATCATTAGTGAACTAATAGCTGTAAATGTTCATATAAACACACTATGTATTAATTGTTAAATATGAATGTAAAAAGGTTTGTGTAATTTCATGGTGAATCTCTCTGAGCGTATACCCCTGCCTCGAGATCTGGGGGAATAGCCGTCCCTCCCTCCCCAGTGCTGTTGCATCTGGTACTGCTCTTTGGACATGGCCACCTTGATTTCACACTGACAAAAACAAACATGGAGTCGGAGAGTGAATGAAGAAGCTGTTTGGTTTCAGAACAGCTTTGATATGCTGATTGCGGAAAAACTTTTTCTTTTCTTTTTTTGTTACCTTGCTCAGTCCTATATTGTGATATTTCTTCAGCATGATATTTTTCACTGAGTCTTCGTCTTTGAAGGTTATGAAACAGAAGCCACGTCTTTTATTCGTTTTGTTTTCCATGGGTAATTCAATAGACTCCAACTGTCAACAAGAACAACTGTGACTGCTAGGCATCTATGGAGTATGGGTGTAGTTAAAGTTAAATATAGTAAATAAGTATACTTAAATAATAGTTTAAAGTCGAATTTACATGACATTTACATTTAAAAATACTTTGATGCACCTGTATAGTAATTTCATTACTGCCAGAATTTAATGAAAATAAATATGTACGAAAACGGTGAAGGTTAGACAGCCTACCTCTCCAAATGTACAAAAGTACTCTTTGATTTTCTCCTCTGGAGTGTCCGGAGAGAGACCGCCAACAAATATCTTCATTATCGGTTCCTTGCCCTTCATTGCCTTGGCCTTCTTTGGGTCGATGACTTTCCCATTCAGCTTGTGTTCCTTCTGTTGAGTGACCTGGAGGTGTCATAGTAACCCCATAGAAGACAGTCACTCCCTATTACACCTAATACAACCCTTTAAAACCACACGGGATCACAAATATAGAGAAATATTGAATATTGAGAGACGATACCTTATCAACACTCTCAGCCTCTTTAAACAACACGAAGCCAAAGCCTCTGGATCGCCCTGTCATTGGGTCCAGCTTAAGTGTGCAGTCTACCACCTCGCCAAACTTAGAGAAGTAATCTTTCAAATCCTTCTTGGTTGTGTCCCAGCTGAGTCCACCAACAAACATTTTCCTGTTTAGAGGTCAGAGTGGCATCGTTAATTATGAAACAATGGGCACCTATTCAATAGTCTACTGCACTTATTTACTTACATTTTCCTTCAACAGAAATTTTTCTAATCTTTTCATAGCAGCACATTAGCTAATACGACCAAGGTAGCAACAAACTAACCAATTAAGTACAAACTATACAGCACTGCTGTATCATTGCATGCATTATTGCATGTATTAGAACTTCCTTTTTACGTTTTTACATTGCATATTTCAAGAGTTGTTTTCGAATTCACTTTCCGTAAATGACGATCCAAGTCATTCAGTCTGTATATCAACACTGAATTCCGATAGACTACCGCTAGACATTCCATGCACAATTCTCAACTCCACTGGCTATGGTGTATTTTTAATTACGAATCCAGCGTCACTTATAAATGGCCATGATGATAGCCTGCTGGAATCCAGCTTCATCATCATTCTCCTGCAAATTCCACAGGAAACATCATTTGCAGGTTTAGTCTCGGTAACGTTCACTCGCTCTCGCTCTAGGCTATTTCTAGTGCTTTATTTTCACGGTTTGTTACAGCTATAAGCTAGCCACCATCAAATGTCGCACCCCTCATCCTCTTCGTTTTTGCTTGCATCAATCTTTGATCCCTCGGACTCTGCTCCTCCTCCCTGGCCCTTGCTGCCCTCTGCAATTGTCGGCATCTGTTCCTCACTGCTTGCCTCTCCGTCTTCTTCCATCATTGTCAACAGAGTTGGATCATCACCTATTTCAAGGTCCTCCGACATTTTAGTTTCGAACGAATAGCTAATGTGGAGACTTGTCAAGTTGTGAGTGATGGTAATGGAGCTTGCTAGCTGAAGAGATAACGATTAAAGCACAGGTTTCCCAACTCGTTTGGATGTTAGCTAGCTAGACTTGTTAGCTAGTGGAGTTAATTAGCTATTAGCTAGCTACTCTGCTTCCTCTCAACCTGACTGCAGTGTTTTTTCCCGGTGTGGTTTCGCTCTTAATTACGTTCAGCTAAGCAAACAGCCAGTATGCCAAC
Organism: Hypomesus transpacificus; assembly: GCF_021917145.1. NCBI lineage: Eukaryota > Metazoa > Chordata > Actinopteri > Osmeriformes > Osmeridae > Hypomesus > Hypomesus transpacificus. The sequence continues at coordinate 565,711 of NW_025814038.1, forward strand.
AACTACCACTTAAAAAAAACAGGTTTCCTTTTTAGTTATTTGGCCAGTTATCCTTAAGGCAAACACAAATTTGCTAGCCAACTTTGCATGGGTCACACACGTTTCGAGGCCCGGGGTAACCCAGGGGGCGATGTTCTCATCTGTTGTCGGTGGATCCAGTCCAAATGTGGGAATCCCACCCATCCGTGCTATCTCGAGACTGAAATCCACTTTAGTTTCATATGCGTCGTGCTTGGTGGGTGGAACTGGTTGCGAGTTGAGAAGCGTGCGTAATGTAGCTCGACGGCCACTCACATTTGTCTCTGGAAAATGTCTCCCGCTGAAATTATTATTATTATTTTTTTACATACCGTACACTGAAATTGTACAAATGTTAATAATGAGTCATGGTCTGGACAGCTTTGCACTCTCTTTATTAATCCCTTAGCAGAAACGGCCAAATATCTATAGAGACAAAATGCTGAAAATTAGGGTATAAAGACACACATCTTGACAAAATCTAGACTTAAAGCCTCATAAGAATACAAAGTGAAGAAGAGGGTGAAGAACACGGGGAAAAATATTGTGTGGGGTAACTCACTATTTACAAAAATCAGACACAATGAAATGAAGGTCTGTTAAAATCATGAGCTGATCTCAGGACAGGATTCCCCCAAGCTGCCACCAGGGTATAGGGTCATTCTCCGGCCAGCCAGCCTGTCTGCAAACAAGGAAACGAGACAGAAATTTACTCATTCTGGACCACTTCAAAAACTCCGAACCGAAAAAAAGAACACGTCCATGACTCAATGTTTAACTTCTTGTGCTGTCAACTTTAAACTATTAAGTTTGTTTATTTTCTCCGTTCCGTTTTAAAGATCATATGTACGACTTGCAGCCTCATGCACTCCAGCTCACAGTTCCCAAATTGTAACAGCTTCAAAATATTCTGGATTAGTCAATAATCCATTTTAAAAGGAGCAAACTAAATTACAGTATAGGGCAGGCCCCTCGCTGTACCTCAGTCCTCAAATGGAGGATCGATTTGAAGAAAATGTGTTCGATTCACACTGGCTTTTAACAGGGAATTGAACGTGTCAGCCTTCAATAGTGTTATAAAGCTGGTTTACATATGATCTTTAACACCTATGTTTAAAAAAAGGTTTGTTGTTTATCAATTGTAGTTCTCTAAGGGCTATAAAGAAAAAGCAAGCATCATGAGTTTAAGCGATTTAGGAGGGGGGGTCATTTTAGAAAAAAACAAATGAAAACACTGAAGCTCCAGAACTGAAACACAAAACCACTAAAATAAAAAGAGAATACACAACAATTCGTTAATTACAACTCTTTAAAAGGTTTCGTTTTATGTAATTCCTGTAAAAAACCCATTTCAGACAATTGTTAAAGGAAACACTGAACAACTTAAAAAAAAAAAAAAGAAATAATAAAAAAAACAAGGTCATTTTCCTTTTGTCTTTTATGTTTCTTTCTGTTTATCGCTGGTACAGGAAGTTGGAAGAGACCATACCACAGGACAGCGTTTTCTTGTGCATGCCGTGCTCTCTGCCCGCTATGTGCGACGCCCAGAGAATGTCATGGTCAGGTGACACACGGCCTGCAATGAAGTCCCCGCTGGCAGGTACAAACAAGGTACAATATCAGTTAGGAAAGGAAAGGAAAAAATAAGGATAGGTCCTTACTTTGCACCCTTTAGCAGTACTTTACCTGTTTACATTGCTATCAAGTCTCTTTATGTTATTTCCTTATGAATACCTGTTTAAAAGCAGGGGAAAAGGAGAATCTACAGAAAAACGTTTTTTCTGGAGAGCTTAATAAAAAAAACGCAAAACCGCTACACAAGCATTACACAATTAAAGATCTATAGACATTCTTACAATCTTAGATTTATCTTTCAAAAGGGGACGCGTGGTGTGAGTAACCACTTGCTTTCTCCCTCAAAAAAGGTTTTGGAGAAGTTTGTTTTGTCTATTGATCTTTAAAGGTTTTTAAGTTAAGCCAGAGGTGACACTCAAAATGATGATCTTACCAGAAGTCTTAGTGTAATCATTTTATCAGTAGGGCTGGTAGTTGTTCTGGTGGGTCGTACTCTCTCGAGACACCTTTCCATAACTGCTCTGCTGACCTATACGGAGGTCAAAGGTTAGGAGGTCAAAGGTTAGGTGGTCAAAGGTTAGAAAGTAAGACAGGTAAAACACACTTTAGGCAGACTGTCAACGCAAAACCTTACCAAAATGCTTCATGTTAAACTGTGTCGCTTAACTTTTTTTTTTTTTTTTTGCAATTAAAAGTGCTGTTGTCAGACCGCTATAATCTGTTCGATGTAGACTGAATACTTTGTTCACACTAATAACCATCATTATCTGCTTAGAATTAAGAGCTGTGGAATTTGGATGAGAGCACTTGCTGATGAGTTTCTACATTGCTATAAATGGAAAAACAAATCATGTGTCCCTACCATCATTTCCAGACTACTAACTATCCTTTTCTTAACTGAGGTGTGCACATCCACAATCCCACACATCTTAAGTACTCTTGCAAGAACGCATGTTTACATCAATCCATGCGACGCAGTCCATATGTGTGAAACCTTATCTGTCCCTTTGACATGGGAAGTGAGACTTAATGACTGATGAACAATGACAGTTATTCTATCAAGTAACATATTGCACTGCCTGGATAGAGTGATATTGACCATCATGCATCAGAGCAAAGAAACCCAAGGCAGGCGGCATTACAGATATTGATTTATTTTTCCAGAAACTATTGAATACATACAAGGATACTTGCTTCCGCTGTTTGTCTAGACGTACATTAGTTGTTGAGGAAAGGCACTGCTTCAGTTAGGCCTAGTGTTCAACATCAATAAGTTAGCTTACCATTGTAGTCATCGTAGCCCTGTCCATAACCATAACTATTATAGTTGTAGCCAGAGTAGTCATAGCCAGTGTAGCCACTGTAGCCCTGGTTGTATCCGTTGCCATAGTTTCCATAGTTCTGCCCATAGTAGCTGCCGTAACCCTGATTGTAGTTACTCTGACCTAAATCGAGAAATCAGAAAGGTTAATATGACGAGAAAGTATAGTGGGGTTTTTTTTTTTTTTTTTTAATGAGAAGACATTTCTCCAGAGACTCTCTGGTAGACGTTTCTGGTTTTGAACGAGTTATTTTTTATAGGGATTCCTCACCTCAAGGACTGGTGGGAGATGGATCCAGGGGCATAGGTTTGTTTTCAAATGTGTCCCATGTCCCACCGATGTATAATGAAACCTATGCCCCTGGATGGGTCATAAACAGAAATGATGGTAGTTACCTCCTCGCCCCCGACCCCTGTACCCTCCTCTGCCCCCTCCGTATCCCCGGTCTCCTCTGTGCTGCTGCTGTTGTCTGTATACTTCTTTCGGCTGGGCCACCTTGATTTCACACTACCAGGAGAACACAACAGCAGTCAACAGCAGCGACTACAACCAAAGACAGACACATATGCTCATGGCTTTATCCATAACACCCAGCAGTGTTAAAGCGACGGGTCTTGACAAACATGAGTTTGGTTGAATTTAGTATAGCAGTTGAGTTTAGTGCAAATGTTTTTACAATGATCTAAAAAGGCACTGAAGTTCTGAATACCTTTCCGCTTCCCACTTGATGGTATCTGCATTCCAAGAGCTTCTGAACAGGACTTTCCTCGGTGTACGTCACGAAGCAGAACCCTCTGCGTTCGTTGGTTTTGGCGTCCATAGGAAGTTCGATACTTTCAATCTGTCGGCACAGTACACACGTAAGACTTCTACCCGAGAGAGCGCTCATCTTGGAAGTCCTCATCTTTAAACAAGTCTCTGAATCTACAATTGTATCCAATTACTTTGGCTTAAAACTTTTGAGTTTAAAACTTACTTCGCCAAACTGTCCGAAGTATTCCCGGATTTCTTCTTCTGGGGTGTCAGGGCTGAGGCCTCCTACAAACACCTTCTTTGGAGGTTCTTTGCCCTTCATTGCTTTTGCTCTCTTGGGATCAATTAGTTTCCCATCCAACTTGTGTTCTTTTAGCTCCAGGACCTGCAATTCGGCGCAATTACACACAATGTACATCCGGATGGCAATATACTTCTTCGGATCAAGTTGAAAGCTTTTTACCGAGGTAGGAGACTTTAACGGTCGACATATTCAGGCTGTGGTTTACAACTTACTCTCTCTACACTTTCCGCATCTTTGAAGAGGACAAACCCGAAACCCCTGGATCTCCCTGTCATCAGGTCTGTTTTGATGGTGCAGTCCAGCACCTCGCCAAACTTGGACAAGTAATCTGTAAGATCAGTTTTGCTTGTGTCCCAACTGAGTCCGCCAATGAACATCTTGCTGTGAATAGAAATAACCAACATGAACATTTCCTAAGAGGGCCTTTCCCCGTGCCATTTCAAGTCATTGAAATAATCAGACACACTGCAAATCAAACATATTTTTTTTTCATAATCATGTGGAATTTAGTGGATTTATAAAATGAATGTATGAGTTTTGACATTCAACATTCTTATGTTCATGTTGTGAGGAGCTAGCACTGGCAGTTGATCTCAACTAGAGCTAGGAGCCACGTCAGAGATGTCGGAAGTAGTCTACTTTTTAATTGTACTCAAAAGATTGGAATGAAAGTAATCTGGGAGGAATGTTACAGCTAACCCTAACCCAAAGACATTTGAAACTGACCCCACATGAATGACATGACCTGCATCAAACTAGCAGATATTGTCTGCCCTCTTTAGGTTCGACACAGTAGCTCTTGACGTTGACCGCAATGTAACCAAACCGCCCACAACGCCACCGGGTCAGGAGGGCCTGATTGACACGTCAACGACACCGGGTTGGAGAAGGTTACAACTGCCGAGCAGTTCCGACAGACTGATTCACTACAAAAATAGTGGCTGGCAAGCGATACCTGCCATAGCTAACGGTAGCAAACTTTTCCCTAGTAAGAGTCTAATATCGATCATGGCCATGGTTAAATGAGCTAGATCAACTTTACTGTAGCTAGTACAGTATCAGTAGTAGTCTACCAAAGTGAACGTCTAATAGCTGTAGATTTACAGTGTCTACACTAAACACATTAGCGAAATTAATTCACGTAACGCCACCCAGATCTATCGCCGGATTACCTCACAAGCTAACCTGCATCCAACTACTGTAGCTCGCTGGTCATATCGGCTTGATTGGTATGCAAGGAGTTTGACAGCAAGCCGGGCACAGACACTTACCCGTCATCTTGCAGGTTTTTGCTTGCGTTTATTTTGGAACCCTCTGGAAATTCATCTGTACTGAAGTCAACTTGGCTATCAGTCTCCATTTTCCCACTTACAAAAAGGGTTATTAATTGGCAAGCTACAGTTAATTATTTAACTACTCGATTTGCTATGACACAATTCCAGACTGATTTAGCTAGCGAGTTTCGATTCCTATGTAAAATGGCTGACATCAAGGGCGGACAGGGCGGAGAGTGACGCAGATGATGTGGTTTGTTTGTAAATCCACTAGGGGAGCCCGGCGGTGTTCCGGAGAATTCAGTTCCCCTGTCCCCTCTTCCTTGCGCGTGCGCGAAATCATAACATTTTCTCTTGTTGCTTGGTTGAGGTGAATGTGATTTATATAATCGCGTGTATAGTGTACTCTACCTACTTCCCATGAGCATAATGTACATTTGTTGATGTCAGTTAGTTAAATTGCACTCAAATCCAGGCTTTAAGAATAGTACGTTTTTTACACTGTGAACACTGAACAGACTTACCCGGGGGAAAGTGTAAAAGGCTGGTGTACTAGATGAAACTTGTTATATACATAATGATCACAGTAACATAACACAGTTTCTTACTGCCAGCACATTTTAAAAGTATGATATTGACGTCCCAACGTGGTCAAACGCTCATCATTTACGGCTTAGGGTGCGGGGTTTGCACCAAAGTTATATTTTTCTGTGTGTTTTGAGTCTCTATATTTGGATGTTCAATAAGTCTTATCGTTCTATCGTATGTCAAGATTCGTAAATGGGCAGATTAAACCAAATAACCTCATATATTTGAAAGGGGACGGGAAATAAGGGTATAGGCTACATATTATGAGGACACGGCATTCTGGAATGAATGTTCCCTGTCCACGCCCCGGACTGTGTCTGCGTCCTCGTGCTCCACGCACGGGCACTGCTCCATCCATGTGAGCGCTGCCGATTTCGTTGCCTTTTGCTTTTTCGTATTTTGTCCTTCAGACTGTCATTTCGAATTTGTAGATAACCAACGTTATTCAAATTCACAAATCAGTAATTTGTAACTTTCAAACTGGTTCGATTCGACTTTCTCTTGATTTTGTGGAAATAACGCTTTGTTAGCCAGCTAGCATTAGCTAGCTGTGCGGACTCGTTGGAAGAATGGCTACGGTTGCAATTCCTGCTAATACTAGTGCACTCCTGCTTGATATTGAAGGGACCACAACACCAATCACTTTTGTAAAGGTCGGTCAACGCTCTGGAATTTTTTTTAGCCATGTTTGTATACTGTATGTTCTGGTAATTTGTAAATTTGTGTTATGAATTTGGTGACATAGCCAAAGCTAGCCAAATACATTAAACACATTTTCTCTTGCAGGACATCTTATTTCCGTACATAAAGGAGCATCTCGAGGATTATCTGTCGGAGCACTGGGAAGAAGATGAGTGCAAGCAAGACGTGCACCTTCTGAAAAAACAGGTCAGTTTAGAGCGTCTTGGTCGTTTGCTAACATTGTTAGACACATATCCTGTTATCCAGGAACAACAATCACAAACAATTCCCTGGTATACGCATCGTTCTGTCGGTTGAAATACTTTTTGATTGTACTGCTGTTTGAACTATTGTTTAACAACTGATTGCGGTTAATAAAGAACCACTCCATCCGATAAAATAAGACGTTGAAATGTTTTTCAACAGAAATAGACATCCCCCTACATACCTCCAGTTTTATATGTCCTGTAATGGGGTTAAATGTGACCTTAACTAGGCCATTCCCCAAAGGCAGAATTTGATTAGTTGAATATCTTTTGAAGTGCTCTGGCTGTACTGGGATGATGTGAGTTCAGGATATTCGTTTGCAGAAGACCGTTATCTTTCAGCTGGATACCGCCACTGGAGATGGTCACTGTTATCTGCATTTTAGTATATCAGATGAAAAATCTGCTACCTGGAAAACAGCTAGGGGCCTTGCACACTGGTTGCGCTTACCTGGTTATGTATTCATAATAAATGGGGTCTTCTGCCATATTGCAGTCAGGGGAAATTATAGACCAGGTGGCCTCTAAATCAATAGACTTAATGACACCAGTTACTTCCCATAGAACTTATTGAATTATAGAAAGGTGGTCAGTAATGCTTGATGCAAGCCAGGATATGATATAGGCTAAGGCCTAATTGTTTCCTGTTTGGTTTCCTGTAAGCCGTTTTTTTATATATAATTTGATTGGTGTTTCCCAGCATATGCTATTGGGTAATATTGTGAAAACGTCTGTTTGACTTGATACTGGGAACGTAGTGATGCCTATTTAGAAATGTCTTCACAGGAGTTCATAAAGAATCCACGTAACCCTACTGGGGTTAGAGGGTCACAGGCAGGCTTATGTCTCACTGCGTAGTACAGATGGATTCTGATCCGTAAAACAAGTTAGCGAGACAGATTCTGATCCTTGAGACAAGTTAGTGACCACCCCCCACCCCCACCCCTCATGACAGGTTGAGGAGGACATGAGGCAGAACCGGGCGTGTGCAGTCCACGCCCTTGACCAGACTGTTCACACGGACGAGGAGAAGGCCATCCGGGAGGTGGTGGAGAACGTGCTGTGGCAGATGGCAGCAGACAGGAAGACCACAGCGCTCAAACAGATCCAGGGTCACATGTGGAGGGCAGCGTATGCTGCTGGGAGAATCAAAGGCGAGTAAGTAGCCTGGAGTGTTCCCTTTATATGAAGCTAAGCTGGGCTTGCTTGGCATGTTTTTTTTTTTTTGTGTGTTCCTATTTTTTTCTTTTTTTCATATAATACATTTACATTTAGTCATTTAGCAGACGCTCTTATCCAGAGCGACTTACAGTAAGTACAGGGACATTCCCCCCTAGGCAAGTAGGGTGAAGTGCCTTGCCCAAGGACACAACGTTATTTGTCACAGCGAGGATTCGATCCGGCAACCTCCTGATTACTAGCCCGACTCCCTCACCCCTCACAGTGCGTTCACACTGCAGCGACGCGATGCGAGCGACAACATGTTTTCCATTCATTTTCTATGAAGCCAGGCAAATCGCTTGCGTGGTGCATTGTGGGTAGCGACGCGACAGAGTTGAGATTTTCTCAACTTTATGCAAATGAGGAGCGATTTTCACTAGCGATGGCTAATCGGAGTGTTTTCTTGTTTCTCCTAACGTAGCAACCATGGTAAACATTTCTAGCTTTCTAGGTTTCAAGGTGGAGGAGAAACTAATCGTTTGTGTGGCTGCTTACCCAGTCCTGTACGATACATAGCTGTATTTGTACAGAGATGTTCATTTAAAAAAAACAATGCATGGCGCAAGGTTGCCGAAGTTGTTGGTGCTTGTACTGTCTAATTCAATCTAGTGACATTACGTATGTTCGTTCTGTAGTAACTACTGTAGCTAAGCTAGCTAGCCCGGCTGGAACTCCCTATCGTATCGACAAATTAGCAGAGACTTTGAGTAACATAATAAAAGTTTTTTACACATGTCAACGTGTATGTCTTTAAACGGTTTTGTATTTTGTATACAAGTTGTATTTTGATCGATGTTGCGAGTTGCGAGTACATAAACCCAAGTCTGCACACTTGGCCATTACAACTACAACAGTGACTTTAGAGAACTACATTCTACATGAATCTGTTTGAAACGCCCCCGAGCGAGGTGAACTGTGGGAAGGCGAGCGATGGCAAGCGATTCGCGTCGCTCCAGTGTGAACGCACTGTCAGCCATCTGACTCCTGAATAATAAAATTCAAACCAATAAAACCAACTATTTTGAAGGATTGGTTTTATGCTGATGGAATGTGTTCAGTGCTCAGGTGTAGTAGGGTTATGCTGTGTACATTTGGGTTTGGTTAATCTGGAGTGAAAAATCTGCAGGATGTTTGTAATATTCAGGGAAATCTGTAACTATATTCCTCATAATATGGATGCCTGTCCGGGTAATACTGCATCCACTGTCTATTGTCTGTTTGGTTGTCCAGTTTGAGGGACAAACCAAGGGAGTCAGGTGGCTGAGCGGATAGGGAATCGGGCTAGTAATCAGAAGGTTGCCGGTTTGATTCTGGCCGTGCAAATGACATTGTGTCCTTGGGCAAGGCACTTCCCCCTACTTGCCTCAGGGGAGAATGTCCCTGTACTCAACTGTAAGTCGCTCTGGATAAGAGCGTCTGCTAAATGACTAAATGTAACAAAATGGATCCGTTGATGGCTGATCCTGTGTTGTTCCTGCGTGGTGCAGGGTGTACCAGGATGTCGTCCCCTCCGTCAGGCGGTGGAGGCGTCAGGGCCTCAGGATCTACATCTACTCCTCCGGAAGTGTGGAGGCCCAGAAACTGCTGTTTGGGTTCTCCGTAGAGGGAGATGTTCTAGATGTGAGCCTTCTTTTTCCTGTCATCTTGCATGTTATGAATCACAGTCACACGTATGCGCTACATTTGTATACATTTCCCATGCGGTGATGTCAGCAGTATCACTGTGAGATATTGGTTTATTTGATGAACAATGTTTGGTGATTGACAGAAGAATATTTTGCGTGTTTGTTTTGCCCCTCCCCTCCCCCTCCTCCAGTTATTCGATGGTCATTTTGACACCAACATGGGTGCAAAGGTGGAGGGTAAGAGCTATGAGAGGATCGCGGAGAGGATCGGCTGTCGAACCGAAGAAATCACCTTCTTGACTGACATCACACGAGGTAGGTGGTACCTTGCCGTTCTGGGCGGGCCAATATTGTGGAGCTCCTGGTCATTCGAGAGCTGGACTTTCATTAAAGGCCGGGGCTGTGGAGGTGACTCTGTGTGTCATTAGAAAACAAGCGGAAGCTACAGTGTGTGGGTGTGATTACAGAGGCCAAGGCCGCGGAGGACGCGGGGGTGAACGTGGTGATGGTGGTCCGTCCAGGAAACATGGAGTTGACGGAGGAGGAGGAGGCTCACTACAGCGTCGTCACCTCCTTCTGCCAGCTGGAGGTGACGGGCAGAGCCTAACACGGGCAGAGCCTGACGCGGGAGAGGACGAGAGCCACGGAGACTCGGGTTCCCTGGTTCCTTTTCCCCTCCATGTTCCCTAAACCCCTAGGTTCTGTCCTTGTTTACGTCCACGGTCCGGAATGGGAGGACTTAAGAGAGGTGACGGTGATTTGGTTGGTGCTCCGGTTAGCTAGAAGGAGGGCTAACAAGCGTATCACTTTTACTCAACTCAAATCTTTCAAGGCAAACGGACATCAACCCTTTTTCATCTGTGTACCCGGAGCCACTGCAGGGTCTGGGGTCTGCTGCTGAGCCAGGTTGTGGAGGGAGAAGGGGGCTTGGCTGTAGATCTGTAGTGTCGGGGAGTGGGCAAACAGAGTACTGTGTATGTGGAGAACAAGCATCAAGTGTTCACTGATCAACTGACCACACATGTTAAACACCTGTCGGGGATTTAGTCACTTCATTTTTTTTTTTTACCCTTTTAAAATCATATTTAAGTTGAATCACCTCCTTTTTGTAGCTCTGATTGTTTTTCATGTCTGCCACAGATAGTGAAGTAAATGTATTCCTCTTGAAACATGTTAAGGTGTACAGAACAAGGACTGTAGGACAGGTTCTTTCAAGGTTTTATTGTGAAATATTTACAAAGCACAGAACATCATTGAGATGCATGTCGGTGGTCACGGTAACGATAGTCATGTACGGGTTGTTAATGAACTACAAAATGGTCAAAATTGTATGACTGGTGAATAAAAAAAATGTCATGTCTGAGATGAACCACTAGTTTTTCTTTTGCCCTAGAGGCAGAGCTCCCTGTTTGCTTGTTTCCATGGTTCTACAGAGGTAGCTAAACAGGAAGGAAATTTACAAGACCAAATCCACTCTGATGTGGTCCTATTAGTGGACGTGATTGACGTGAAAGATGGTGATCCACCCACATGTTCTCATTACTCCCCTCACAGTACACCCGAGTGGAGATGTCAGAAAGGTCTACACGGTATGAGCGAGATTTGGTTAGAGAGTCTCCATGGATCATGCATCGTCATTCAAATCATATGTTTCAGGAAGTCCACCAGTGATTGGGAGATACATTTTTCTCCTTTGTGCTCTTCAAAGGGTACGACATTTGAGTGCTTGTGAAAAGAAAAATCGTGTTCATCCAGTTTCAGTGATAACATTCAAACAGGCAGACAGACATGCAGTGCTCGGAGGCTGAATCAGTAACTAATGTCAACCCGTAGGCAACAGCTACAGTACCATGGATATGCTACAGGGGTTATCCATGACAACACTGGTGAGGAAAAAACACCAGATTCTGACAGATTTACAGTTTTTAGTTCTGATCTCTAGAACGATAGATGCAGCATCGAATCTCAAATCCCCAGACATGTGAGATGACTAAAAGACAACTTTTTAGAGCATCGTTTTTCCCGACACTATAGTTGGTCTGACTGGTACTCTGAGACTTCGGAGAAGGTTTCGGACAGACTGAGGGGAGGGTCACGGTCGTCCGTGCAGACGATCTCAAAGTGGTAGTGGCGGAACTCGATGGCAAAGGTACCCAGGAAGCCCAGGAAGAACATGACCAGAGCCCATTGCGCCCGCGCCGCGTGCATGTGGAGGCGCTGGGCCATCAGCACAAAGTCTAGCCCGCACGGGGTTAAGGGTCAAAGTGCAAAGTCCTGACAGTGGGTCGCGTAGCATACATTGTGCGTACTCTGAAATTGTGGATTCCGAGCAGGTGTAATGTGTGAGGTAGAAACGATTTGAAATGTTGGAATACAGATATGTGCAACGTAATCTAAATTCAGTCATGTCAGGAGTTGCTGAAGTAAAAAAAAAAATTAAGATAAAAACACAGATTCAACAATGTTCAGCTTGAAAGCTCAACTTTCATTGATCTGAAATCAATTCGATCTTGTGTTAGTGAGGAAGGATACACAGCAACATGCAGGCAGTGACGGCACCAGACAAGAGGAAGCGAGGGATGCATGCCCTCCTGCCCTCGTTCCTCAAGTTCACCTTGACGGTGATGAACGACTGCACCCAGCAGAACAGGGTTCCCAACCCAAACGTCATGGACGTGCCAATATTGTGGATCTCCTCGTCACTAGACAGCTGCACCCGAGAAAGGCAAGTCGTCATTCATTCACGTCTGGGGACGTCATTATTTCCACGGTCAGAAAACCTTCCCTGCGTTTTCACCCGGTGGATGTTAGAGGAGCTTGATACTGTACCTGGAAGTTTCCTACCAGGGTCATTCCGAAACAGGCCAGGGACATGGCCACCAGACTGCTAATGTTCAGCCAAGGTTTGTGCACTCTGGGCTTCAACTGAAGATATCTGAGGACTCCGATGATGAATCCTAAGAGAAATAGAGGGGGAAAGGAACAGGATGGATAAGGTGAGGAAAGCAAACTTAAGATACGGCTATAGTAAATTGATAAAATTATTCCCATTGTACTTGCTCTTAACTAATCCCTTGGGGCATAGACAACATAATGTTTTTTAATGAACATGATCACAGTAGCCTCGATCAGTCCTACCCACAAATGCTGCCAGGTTCATGATCTGACTAAACACACAGCTGGCCGGTGGAGCGTTGCCTGCAATGCTGAAACGAGAGAAATACATTCATTATTTATGAGTCTGACAGGCAAATATAAATTGCTAATCTAATGATGCCGTCTGTTTGTACTGTACCTAATGTAAGGGGGGGACTTTGATCCAGATCGTCTGGGAAAAACAAACACGTCATTTAATTAGTACTCCTGCTTTTATTTATACTTCTAATGCAGTCGTAAAAGAGCCTTACTTGTATTCCGAGCTTAGAGGTGTTATTTTTTCATCTTCAACAGCTATGAAGTACCTGTGAAGAGTCATTTTGTTACTAGGGAAATGACGTCATGACGTTGCGAGCTGTCAAAGCTGTCTGTCTCTTGCTTTTGTGCGCTTGTGTGTGAGAGAGAGACAGAGAGAGAGAGAGACAGAGAAGCTAGAGAGAGAAACAGAGAGAGAAATAGATATAATATAATTAACTTACACAACCCACAGTCCGGCCGCTGTGAAGACAGAATACATAACAGGGAGAAACGTCCACGGGCTGCACTTCCTCATGTTGCCTCCTGTTGACAGGCAGGAAACAGGAATGAGGTGTAACCAGTTATTTTGCCTTCAGTTTAAATCACCTGGAAACTGGCGAAACATCCCAATCTTGTGAGCTCACACTCACTATTTCAACCCACAGTTCAACGAAACAAAACGTGGGTGTATCGATTTGTCTAGTTCAGAATGACAACTAGCCTAAAGGCAAAATTTCGACTTACGAATCGGATGTGGCCTTTCAATTTACAAAGAAAAAACCGATAGTAGGCCTACACATGGTTCTGCACAAGTTCTCGACATGCTGCCAGCTTTATATCCCCCCGCATATTCTGGCTGTGGTGACCGCTAAATGCAGACGCGAAGACTGTTGGAAGCAATAAACTGTCTATTTCCCCCGGCGCCACGTAGTAATCCTTTTCAGCACCCTTGCCCCTGGACAGCACCTGTTCCCTCGCATTTTCCGTCCGTTTCCAAAATGCGGTTAAGACAGACCACAACGATGTGATGATGCGTGCACGTCGTTTTCACGAAACATTGCTAAGCAGTCATAGCCATTAACAACAACATCTATTGTAATGGCTAACTCGTTTTGACCGTGTATTCTGGATGGCTCAACCCAATATTAGGCACTACAGCCGACAAACATCCGTTTAATTATTGGAAGCCTATAAAATTAACCATTATCTTCAAACAGGCACCACTTATTTATTACTGCGCTACGAAAGATAAAACATCCGTACTTGAAACTGATGAGTCTGGGGTAGACCTGGGAAAATCCTAAACAATGGTCAATACCTGGATTTATTGATTTAACCAAGGCTCCTTTCAATCGGTAGGCACAAAAAATGGAACAGCTTGGGGTTTAATCGGCTCCTTTTTCGACCAAATCTCGTCCTCTTCTCATCTCATGTGTCCATTTTACAATTCTGGTTTCTCCAACAGAAAAACGTGCGGTAAAACCATGTTGAGAATCAAATTTGGGAGATTGAGGGGACAATATTAGCATGGACTGCGGCGTTCGAAATCGGCTCTTGGATATCTTTGCAGCTGAAAGGATTCCCAGGACGATGCCAGAATAGCAGGCCTCATTACTTTCGAAAGTCTACCAACCGTGATCTACCTGAACGCTCCAGACCTCGGCCAGGCCATCTGTGGCAGCCAGGGCTGTCTGAGATTAAACCGTGCCAATCACCATAGATAGCCCTACTACACACTGGCAGTCATGTATTAGTAAATAGCCACACCCCACAAAAAGAAAACGCTGGCTAATCATACAACACCGCAACATTTTATTTAAAAATCTATTTTTTCTAATGCATGGCACAAAAGTCAACACTCAAGCACAAAGAACCTCCTGTTGAAATTTCTGTCAGCCAACTTCACGTTGATGAAGCGACACACGCAGTATAGGCTAATCCTCCACCACTCAGGATTGACTCTTGCTTTCTGGCACAGTCCAGTGACGAGCAGACCAGGTTGCCAGGTTACCATCTGCAATCAATTAATCATTAGCTTTCTTCATCAAGTGTCAACAAAAACATTTGTTTTCCTGCCTCTTTAAAGAACACCGGAGTTGACAGCTAACTGATCGCTGTCATGTGATCGTCGGCAGTTTACACAATCATAGTGACAGTTTGGCTGTGCAGGCTTCATTTTGGGCTAAGCAAGTCAACCCTGCTTAGCGTAGAGGACAGAAGAAAGACGTGGGAGACGATGTGATTTATAACAATTATCTAAACCAATATATATTTAAGCGTATATTCATCCAGACACAGTAAAAAACCCACACAAGACAGTTAAGGTATACAAACAGTCATTCCATACATAGCATCCTAACTTTGAGTGGGACACGGGCATATAACACACAAGCTCAACTCACTACATGTTTTGATATAAATTAGTACAGCATAGGAAGAAGCACTAAATGGCAACGTTATAGAAGAATATTTTCCCAACATACATCTGACATTGTCTGAGCAACTCCCACATGTGACACACAAACACTCACGGCTGGAATACCTGAGAGCAGTGGGAAAGTGTTGAGGGCAAAACGGAGGAGGGAATACATGACTCGTACGCGTAAACTGTGTTAATGCACATGCAGTCTATAATAATATAATTACTACTAGTGGGTAGTAAGAACTCACCAAATCCAGTTTCTCTGACTGGCCCCATTATGTCAATTTACTACACCATTTGTAGAAATAATCTGTCTTTGTACGTTATTATATGACAACGATTTTCCCATTTAGAGATTTTCAGAAACATGGTTGGAAACATAGGTAAAAGCGCTAAAAGCTATTTGAAGACATTCTGGCTGACAAAATGAATATCTGTTCCATAGCACAGTCAATTAGTCCTCCACTTATTTTAACATTGAATTATCATCATATTCAAATTTAACATCAATTTGGTCACAATGCTCAATACAAATTTCCTTCCAACCTTCTTTCAGGCTTGTCTTGTGAATGGTTCAGAGCCTGAATGATGGATGTCGTCTTGTCAGACAATAGATAAACATACTACCATGACCTGAACAGGAATCTCAATGCAAATACATTCTGATAAACGGTAAGGCAGAAAAACCGCACCGGCTCATAATCAATCATATTCAACGGAAACATCAACGCAACAGAGGTCACACTTTGATTTCATACCTCTAATTTACCTAACGTTTCCTCTGGGGGCTTTAGTGAGAGCTGGGCTCTGAGCCAATGAGAGCAACAGCTGACTCACAATCACCTGCTCGACAACCGGCTATTTCAACTATTTAAAAACCAAATCCAACCCCTTTGCACCTAGTTAAAAGTAAAACCCCATCTTAATTCATTTTAGGACAGAAAAAGGAACAGCTAATCCATATGTCAGAACAAAATGTGACAGAATTTTGATGAATGGTGGTACAAAACATCACGTTTTCTTTTCAGTAACTCCACCACCCCCCCACCCTCCACCACCGGAGGTGTCCTCAGGCACTACCATCTCCTGTCCTTAGCTTGCGGGCCTGTATTATCTGCGGAGTGGCCTTCTTGCGGCTGTCGGCCAGGCCCAGAAAGCACATGAGGTCGATGAAGCAAGTGGTGGGGTTGAAACGCAGACCAAACTCACTGGTGGAGTAGTCGAACGGGAAGGTGTGGTGGAAGTTGTGGAATCCTTCACCTGAGATAACGAAGAAACATTTGAGATAACATACATGTTCAGAAGGGATTTTTACGTTCTACGTTCTAATATTCATTTCCTGAATGGTGACACACAACAGAGTTTGAGGTTCTAACCATTGTCCCTCAGCAGCCCAAACTCACCAAGAGCTCCAAAAGTGACAAACCAGTTCTCTCGTGGGTTGATGGTCTTGTCGTAGGGCTGGTTGCCATACAGGTGTGCGGCGCTGTTGACGAGCCAGGTGACGTTGAGGGAAAGGGTGTAGCGCAGGATGCAGGCCAGGAAGTAAGAGTTCCACAGGCTCTCTCCCCAGAAATACCAAGGCACCAGGGTAGGGAGAGCAAAACACATGATCAACACTGACGTCTTGTAGTACCTAGGGGAAAAAACAGAAACACACTGTATCTGGGGAATCCACATTTCTTTTAAGGTTTCAAGGCAAAATCATAAGCTCTCTAATACTCTCTTATACTCTCTACAATCACAGAAAGACCTCAAATCTCTTTTGAGAACTCTCCATTTCAGGAACTCGTTTTTATTTCACAACATCACTCTGACCAAGCTTGGTCAAAGAGATACGTGACATGAAAGCCAAAAACAAAGACAGGCTTTGGGGACGCACCTCCTCTGAAACTGGACGACAGGGTCTGCCAGAAGGTCGGTGAGGTCCAGCTTTTTGCCTTTCTCTATGACAGCAGGGTGTTTCCGCACAAACAGCCAGCCGATGTGGGCAAAGAAGAAACCTCGCGTGGCGTTGTGGGGATCGCCGTCTGTCTCCGAGCACTTGTGGTGCACGCGGTGATCTCGTGCCCACTCTAAAATGTCGTTCTAGAGAGGGAGACACACAACCAAAAGGACATATCATTTCGAGGTTTATTCCGAATGAGTTAGATTTTCATTTGTGTGATTTAACTTTACACTGCGTTAGATGACTTTCTACACAGTTCATAATTAGAAAATCTTTTTGTGATATATTACAAGTCCTGTGAGAAGGGCACAGTGGTCAGCAAGTTAATTCCTCTCATTAACCTTTGAAACTAATGGGACCAGGAGGTCCACATGGGAGATTTAAAACAGTTTATCTACTGGATTTTTGGGGGGTCTTTTCTGCACAAATAAGGATGGCATTTAGAAGATATTGTGCTGTCAAGCTTGGAACACATGAGAGACCATGTTTTCTTCTGAGATTTTGTGTGACTTCCCGAAGGACTAATTAAGAAACTTCCACTGTGTCTGTCAGGGGTTTTGGTGAGAGTTAAACCCTAGAAAAACATTCAGGGAAAAAATGCTCAAAAGGAAAATCAACCAAAGGCAGAGACGTGTCAAAGCTTCTGGAAAACCTCCCACTGTATTGGATTTGGAAAAGCACTTGATCAAAAATAAGCGATCGATTACGACAACTCATATTGTCATAAAGTACAAGACTGAAAACAGGACACCTCCCCTGTAGTTTCACTCTGAGATTCTGAGACGATTGTTGTGTTGGCATTGGTGGTTGTGGTTTCACGAGAGCAATCTATACCTGGAACGCCATGGAGTTAGCGGCAGCGAGGAAAACCCTTAGGGGGAGTTTGGCTTTGTAGGATCTGTGGCTCCACAGGCGGTGGGCCCCCGCAGTCACTCCCAGGGCAGTGACGATGAAGCAAACGTAAGCTGCAAGACACAAAGTGGGGATGGAAAAGTAATCTTTAAAACACTCATCACTTCAATTTACTTTTGATCAGCTGAGAGGATGTCAGACTCAACATGACCTTGCTTGTGTTTACGCCTGTCTCTTATGATTTTGAATTTTAGGCTTTTTTCACATTTCAAATAATTTTATACCTGGACTGGATGTTTGTTTAAGGTCCTTTACGTAATCTATTGTAGCTTGTTGATTTTTAAACCAGAGGAAGGGCTAAAAATAGCAGCCCCTTCCTACTATTGACAAGAGGACTAATGAAAGGGTTCCACTTAGAGGGCTGTGTTGGCCGATGTCTCATGACGCCTGTTAGACAGGAGCTTAGGATCTGTCACTGGACGAAAATTATGAACTCATTACCATATTTTTTTTTACTGACCCATATGAATAAGAGGGTGGGATGAATGTTATCATTATTTAAATAAAATAAAATGTTTGTAAAAAACAAAAATCTGATAGGTAGTTATCAAAACCCTTGATGATGAAGACAAACGGTGTCATGAGAATCCTGTGATAATAAGATATTTTATATTGAGACGACCTGCTAAACAGATTTAATTGCATCTATATTCGTTAATTATAGTCAACCTAGATTGATTCCGCACTGCTCTCGAATCATGAGCTGAGACCAACGAAAACCCTGAACTGAGACCACAAAACTCCCTCAATTTATGAAATCAGAGTCAAATTGATATGAAAACACCATGCAAAAGACCTGCTGATGTGCCACAGAGGCATTGTATTATGGCTTCTCTTAGACTGAACGCAGGCTACAGTTGGCTACATGGCTCTCATCACGCACGCACAGCCAATGCTCAATAGGCTGCAATGGCAATTTACTGAAGTTACACAAGCACGATAAGAGAGTTACACAAGGCAAGTTCTTTGTCTTGCAGACTTACACCATATCCAGGTAAGATGTTGTGCTTGGGGTATAACGATGAGAGAATAGACAGCCCCAGTGTGCAGGAGGACCATGAGAATAACGTTCCTCCAGACGATGCTTCGAGAGCGGTCATCCTTTGGATAATCATCCCGGCACCGTGCCTGGGTTTCAGCATTGGTTTCCTCCGGTCCACTAGGCTCGCCGGTAATGGTCTCCCCATCCTGATAAACACTTGCTGTCAGAACACTAACCATCTTCACTGCTGAATAAAGGCAACAGTAAACAAAAAAAATGCTTAATTATCCCGACTTCAATTTAATAGAGGTATCTGTTTCAGAATAATGTACAATACATAAAAGATGTGGACAGAGTCAATCAATTCCCAGCCAACGGCAGCATCTCAGTATTCAGACTCAATCCTCTCACTGGTGACAGAGAGCATCGCGAGCAGAGGATAGAACACAGCCCCCTACAGTCACGCAGAAGAACGTGCAGCTCTGCAGCCAATAGCGTGTCGTAGTCACAGTTGATGTGTTATTGATGTGAGATCTCAGACTTCAACGATGCAAAGAACTAATTAAGTTTTCTGTTGACCGGATTTTTTTATACGAACGCATGTTGGACATTGTGGTGAGATTCATGAGGTATAACTTTGCCTAATGTTTGTCATGTAGCCACACATACAATACACCCTGTATGAGTGCAATTCATTTGATTAGAAAACACCATGACAGACGAGGAATTTGTCAAAGCATTTATTACCTTAACTCCATGAAGACATGTAGCCTATATAGTATACACAAGCCTAATACATACTGCTGACAGGCAGAGGTGGTATAAAAAGCGAAAAGTTTTGTTATTGGCATAAGCAACTATAAGAACAGTACAAATTCTAAAACTCTATGACGTTTGTCCATGTTAGGGCTTGATCCAGACAATTGACAATTAATTGCTAACGATAAGAATGCTAGAGATTCTTCTGAGATGCATATCATTAAGGCTATCAGGCACATGCCTGTTCCCAGTCTGCAGATGGCTTTGGGGGTACAGTATCACTGTCCAGAAGGCTCGTGACTCATAAAGCGTCTCGGACCAGTAAGTAATGTGACGTCTACGTGCCATTTATGGCCATAAAAAGGCAAACAAAACCAAATTTCTCTCCTAAAGCAACTCATATTAAAACAGCGAAGCAGCACATTTTAAATAAATACTATTTATTGAAAATATTGCATGTTGTTGGTCTTAAACAAAAAAAGTGTTTGTCTTGTTTAAACATAACAGAGACTGTGAGGACTGTTGGATTGCAGATTGCAGACTCAAGCCACTCTCTCTCTGGATTTTAATGCTAATCCAACTGAACAATTTGACAATGATTCCAAGGCTATTTGAAGCGTGCATTCCTTTTCATACAAGTTTCTTTGCTTGAGAAGAGGTCGATCCCCATTGCACTCTGCTCTGTATGAATAGCATGATTACAATTAAAAAAATTACATCTAACTGATAAAAAGAACAAGACATGACCTTAAGATTGTGATGAGTCGTGTTGTGTGAAGATAAAAAATAAGACTGGCAAGAGGTTGGTCCTATGTTACTGTGGTGGTACTGATGTCTGGTGTCTGGGATGAGGGAGGACTGACCATGCTATACTGACACGAGGAGGGAGGAAAAACACAAAAACAGTTACTGGATCAATCCCTTCGTTCTTAAGGAAACATATCGGTAACCACACGGAAACCTCAGTGACACAAAGATCTGGCTATCACACCCGCATCTACATCCACAGGCTCCAAAAACTCCATACTTCCCTGTTATCTCTATGACATCATCTCAAGCGTCTGATTGGTCTCCGGTCCTGTTCTAGACCGGGTCAGGTGATCGGGAGCCCCCTTTTTTTCTCAGACCCCCAGTCGGTTGGCTTGTGTGAGCACCACCTTCAGAACAGGCATGAAGGCCGAGGTCTCACTGAAGTTGTTGGTGCTAACGATGTGGGTGTGGATGCCCAGGCCCTCCGTGTAAGACCGAGCCTCGATGCTCCTCACCATGTTGTGCAGTCCACCTACAATGGCTGGCGAGAGCTGAAGAGAGGGAGAAATCAACGGTCAGAATGGTTGACCCCCCGGAAACCATTTGAATATTTTCCTAATAAAGCTAACATTTCCTGGTAGGAGTTTCCGTCTACTTGTGACTGACTGGGAAGGTTAGACTCACAGTCTGCTCTCTCAGCTTGTCGTAGAGAGCCTCCAAGCGCTTGTTGGCATCGTCGAGTTTCCTCTTGGTTTGCTGTGGGGCAGAGAGATGTGGCGATGACACGTCAACAATCTTTCCACAAACAGAACATCCCGACTGTGCCGATTCACAGTAGGAAACCTTTTTTCATAACTAAGGATACAACGCAAATACAAAACTCGAGTGTTTTCAACTGTACAAACGGTGTTGAGTGTTGCTAAGGTTGACAGTTGACGCTACTTCTACTGTTGGCGTTGCTATGGCAACTTTGATCCGTAAATAAAAGGAGAACCCACAGGGTCGTTGGCAGCTGCCAAACACTTCTGGATGAGGCCCTCAAACGTGCTCTTGAGGACCAGGTGTTCATCTGGGATTGGCTTCTTAGTGATTTTCTCAGCAGGGATGGACTGCAGGGGCTGAGAGGAGCAGGCACAGAGAAAGGACAGACGTCAGAGAACACAGAAAGATCCTCGGGAAGACCACAGAACTGTAACAAGAACTGAATAAACACAGAGCGATTCTGCTCGTAGGAGACGTGAACCTGTATGACGTCTCCGATGGGGGCTCCAGGGGCTCCTTCCACGCTGGTCTGGGGCAGGGCGGGGTTCATGGGTTGGTGGGGGAGGGGCTGCTGTTGCTGCATGCCTGGGTAGGGGGCCTGGAGCCCCGGCTGGCCGTGGACCACGGGCTGGGGGGGCATGGCGGGGACCTGCTGGGCCTGGGGGTCCCCTCCGAGGGGGGACATGATGGGGGCTGTGATGGGGGCAGGGGGGGTGTAGTTCTCTGGAACCTGGAGGTCGGAAGGTTGAGAGAAAATGTTTGGTGAACTTGGTGAGGTTTTTTTTGGTAAAAACGCATGTAACGCAAGCGAATCAGATCGTATTGAATACAGGGCTGTCACAGCGAAACCCTTTAGGGTGTTAGAATCCTGGTGGTTTGAACTCCCTTCTGAGGGGCAACGTTAGCTGGTGCTGCAGAGCCATCTGAGAGGGCTGGGCAGACCTACTCACCTTCTTCTTCTTGGGCACCCTGCTCAGCGCCGGGGGGTCGTTCCAGCCGTTCTGGGGCCCTGTGGAGAAGCAGAGGAGACCGGATCACCCATCTGTCTCCCACCTCAGCCAGCGCACCGCAAACTGGCTCTAACGTCATCACCATGACAACGCCAGAACCGGCACGCGAGCTGTTCCAACCTCCCTGCCGGAGGGGTGTGTCTCACCGAGCGTAAGGAGGGGTATTGGTGATGATCAGTAAATTAGGTCAAAAGTAATTAGGGCAAAGGTTCATGTATATTTGGACGACAGGAGAGGCTACATGATCATTATGGATTCAACGCACACATTTGTCTTTGAAATTCAACGCAGCTGATAGTAAAAAGCTGCATAAAGTTCAATTAAAGCACTTGAAATACACGCATGTCTATGTTGTCTCGCATTTGAGCCTAGACCCCGACCATAATCATGATTCCTGTCTGCCATTTCCATCAGGGTAATGACTGCCCTAAATCGCCATGCAAAGCCCTCATCCTTCTATAGCAGAAAGACTGCATAGTCCGACTGCCTTGAAATCTGGGTCAACATCCATATCATTATATATAAATGTATCAAGGCATGTGGTTTTAATGTTGAAAAAAGGAAATCCAATTTTAGCAACCATTCTCAGTCCAAACATGAAACACACATCATTACAATATTCACAAGTACTCGACTTTGCTTAAATTTTTGGGGATCCAATCGATTATGCGCTCAGGACAGTGAGGTGAAACAGTAATCGTCTAGCAGTAATTATCTGCTGTAGCAAAGCCAAGCTGTCTTTGAATTCACCTTCCATAAAACAGTCTGTGTCTGGATTAAGTCCCCCTGTGGAACACACATTATTAAGCACATACTTAACATTAGCACAAAAAACAACACTCTGTTAAAGAACAGCACCATGTTCGGTCTTAACAGTACTCTAGAGGCTCCTTATGGCCAGGGCTCTTTGCACACCTAACACCTGGATGTGTTCAAGGCCACAGTGGGGCACGTTAATGGCTAACCAGGCTCGTTCCAGGCGGCAGCTGAGATATGCTAGCTCAGCTGTTCCAAGTCCATTGAAAGGAAGGCGAGGGGAAAGCTAGCGACAACAGCAGCTGTTAAATGCCACTGGCCCGCCCTAGCTTCGCTACGTTATGCACCGTCAGCAGGTGTCCGCCCGCCTCCCCTGAAATATCCCTCACCCTGGCCATGCTACACCGTTCCACAGCACCTACAAGCCATAAAGTCTTCCACAGTTTGTTTTTGAGATATTCATCAAAAGCACAAGTTGTGTTTGTGTGTGTAACTAGGGAGCCCCCTTGACTACGTCAATCAAGATGACAGACGGTCGGCGGCTGGGCGGAGCCAGTGCAGACCTGTTCTCTGAGAGGCCGGGATCTGGTCGGGGGCGGGCTCAGGCAGTGTACCTGAGGATCCTGTCGGTGGCGGAGGAGGCATGTAGGAGGAGGGCGATCCAGGCCCGCCATGTTGGAAAGAAGCGCCGGAGGAGGAGGACAGAGGAGAGAAGGCGGAAGAAGCCGTGGGAGAGAGAGGGTGAGGAGAGGGGGGCTGGCCCGCGGGGGGGCCGGGGTAGCGCGGAGGAGGGGGGCCGGGCGGAGGGGGGCCGGGCTGCATGTACTGAGCCCGGAAGCCTGGAGCGGGGGCAGGGGGGCAGCAGGAGGAGGCAGGGGGAAGAGGGGCAGCAGAGTATTGGAGAGGCTGATAGATAGTTGGTGCACCAGCTCCAGGTTGGAACTGGTTGACCTGGTGGTAGGCTGGGGTTTACCAGAGAGACAAGAGAGAACAGATGCTGTTAGAAACAGATGGGGCACAGCCAATACAGTTGACAGTGATTTTAAACATGCATGTTGACAAGTTTAGTTTAACGTAAAAGTCATTTTCTTCGATACAGATCGATACATGCGATTAATCTGAATGTAAAGTCGTAGGAACATCAGGCAAACAGTGTTTCAGGATAATACATCATGCAGATGAGATCAACATTCTAATCTCAGTTTCTTGAAACTTCTGACAGTGAGTTTGATGTTTTGGGGTTGGAAGCCTCACAGGAAAGACTGAAGAAATAAAGGTAGAGGATGTCGTCAGGAAAACCAGCATTCTCTGCATGACAATGCTTGGTGGTTTAATTTGGGAAATTAAAAGAGGAGAGAATGTGGTTTATCAAAGGGCATTTCAAAGTCTGGAAACTTTGTCCTTTCACTCCAAACCTCCAGGTGGCAGTAGAAATGCGTGTGACGTTTCCTACTGGGATTTAATTCTGCAAATTCTTGCAAACGAGGACCACACAGTCAAAAATGCCCTTTAAGAGAGCAAGCAGAAAACCTGGCTCTCTCCGAAACCAGGACTCTGCTGACCTGTGACGGGGGTGCATGGAGACACTTACGCTGGTACTGCTGGGAGTACATGTAGGATGGAGGGGCGGCAGAGGCCTGGGGTGGAGCTGCTGTTCCCGGGGCCTGCATCCCAAACCTGGGCTGGCCGGCCTCCACCTGCAGACACACAGGAAGACGACTCAGCTCTCAGACTGACGGGACGGACGTCCCCGGAGATGGGGCTCCGGTTTGGATCCCCTCCCGCCCCCCTCCCTCCCCCTCCCGCCCCCCTCCCTCCCCCTCCCGCCCCCCTCCCTCCCCACCTCCCACCCCCTCCCGCCCCCCCCTTCCCCTCCAAACTCGGGGGAAACACAGGGTGGACTGGGTTAGCGAGGGCGGCGTGCCAATGTTATCATCTAGGAGGCATTCTTCTGCTGCGTGTCAGAAAATAGTTGTCTCTCCGACGAGGGCGTCCCCTCCTGGAACAGCTTTAGACTCCTGGCTGTGTCCACAACATGTGCTGGCTCTGGGGTCTACGCATGAAACAAGGGTGTAACGGGCATGCAGAACAGCTAAGGGACAGGAGGGGAGGGGGGGTAACATCTGCAAGTATACGTGTCACATGTGGGACACCTGGGCTCGTCTACAGCCATGCAGGAGGGTCTGGGGGGGGGCTGGCTGAAGGGTGAAGGGTGAGGGGTAGGGCAGACCAGGGGGAGTATAGGTAGCAGTGAGTTCCGTGGAGGGGGGGGGGGGGGGGTGCATGTGTGTGGGTTTGTATATAGAAGCTGGTCAGAGCCGTGGCGAAGGGGGTGTGGTCAGTGTACCTTCTGGTCTGAGGCATGGGCTAGTTGAGGAGGAGGAGGGGCACTGGGGAAGCCTGTGGGGGTTTGGTTACTCCAGGAGGTGACAGTAGTCGCAGACCTCGCCTGGATCACACAGAGACCACACACACACACACCAATGACGGCCACTCAGCAGGTGAGAAACAACCAATAGGGACCCTCCCACACAGCCAATCAGCTGTCACGGCCGGAATGGAAGACGCCAGAGGCCCAATGAGGTGGGAGAGGAACACAGATCGAGAGCATCTCCATGAGAAAACAGAACATCCCTACTGAAGACAACCCAGGGAGACACAAACGTGGTCAAAACGTTTTTTTTTTTTTTTTAAGGAAATACCTTCAAATTCACGATATATATTCTAAACGAGAAAGCACACTTCCTTCGAAGTGAGTCGTGTCCCCACCCGATCCGGAACAAAAACCCATAATCAATATCCCTGAGGAATGCAAAGTTCCGTTAAGAAGCAGTGTTTGGTGTTTTGCCGTGTGTGGTGAAGTAGGAACCTACCGGCTGGTAATACTGAGACTGGGTGGGGCCAGCGCTGGGCACTGGGGCTGGAGCGGGCTGGGGCACCTGGGGCTGCCCAGGGTTGTAGGTCTGCCTGGGATGGGCTTCTGTCTGCTGGGGAGCAGGGGGCTGTGCCGGGGCCGGGGCTGGGGCCGGGGCTGGAGGAGCAGTAGCCTGCTGGCCGAGGGCCCGACTGAGGCGTTCGCGAAGCTGCTGCACGGCGGCCTGACGGACGACAAACAGAGCATGTACCCTCAAGAGGTGCTCAGAACCCAGCAGACGGAGGTAAAGAGGAGGCGTGGTCAGGTCCAGCAGGTTTCCTAGGTAACCCCAGGGGCTACCTGTGCTGACATAGTGTCGACGCCGTGGTGAGCTGCAGGGTCAGTCGGTTTGTTTACCTGGTTGGTGTTGTCGGGTAGGTAGGCCAGGGCTGTGTCCAGGCTGCCCTGGGAGGCCAGGAGGCTGGAGTACTGACTCATCTTCTCAGCCAGCAGAGCGCCCACCACCGAGGAACCAGAACCCTGGCTTCGCTCCACCGCCTGGCGCAGCACCACCACCTTCTCCACCAGGTCCTGACACACACACACACATAAACTTAGCCAGACTCAAAATACACAGGAACACTAGTTGACATAATCCAGCACACACACACACACACACACACACACACACGCAAACACAAACTTAGCCAGACTCGAAATACACAGGAACACTAGTTGACATAATCCAGCACACACACACATACACACACACCTGGAGGGAGAGCGGGCATTGGCCATCCTGAGCTTTAGTCCAGCAGGAGACCAGCTTCTCCAGGTTACCGGCGCAGATGTAACACAGGCAGGCCTGAGCCTGCAGCTGGTCCTCCTCTGCTGCCTCCAACCTGGAGCCCATCATACCTGAGGAGAACAGCACCTTCATCACCACCATCACCTTCATCACCACCATCACCACCCTCAACCATGACAGACGAAGTTACAGAGGAACGTGGCTTTAGAGACTTGTTCCTGCGCTAGAAAATAGTCAAAGAGACCCGAGAGCTGATTCTAACCACAGAGGGAGGAGAACTCGTCGGGCTGAGCGTAGGTCATGACTGCAGCCAGAGCTTCTTTCCAGCTCTGCAGGTCGCAGGTCTGCAGCACGTCACGCCAGTCCTTCGTCACCACGGCGCTGATCAGCTGCAAGAGATGATAGGTCAATCAATAATCAATATACATAGTAAGAAGAAGAAGAATCTAAAATACACAGCAACAACAACATTTCTAAACCATCAACCATTTCTATTCACCATCAAGATGTATAATACATACTGTATAAAATACAGTTACACTAACACTGTGGTTAATACTTTAGGTATCGTTACTAGTCGTTACACAGACGGCTGTAGTGTTTCGGCCGTGTACAAGGCGTTACCTTGGTGATCTTGCTGTGGGTCTTGGTGAAGTACTTTTTCTGCGTCTTCTCCAGGAGCTCCGCCCCTCCAGCGATGGCAAGTATGATGCTGTCGGCCATGCGGTTGTCGTGGAGACAGAGTTCCACCGCCCCCTCAAAGTCGCCGGTCAGCAAAGCTTGGGTGATCAGTCCATCTACATCTGCAAATAGAAAAAAAACTGCACCGTCATCCACTGTTGTTGATCGGTTTTATGTGGCAAAGAACAGGCAAGTTTGTACATTTACATTTATCAGACACTCTTATTCAGAGCGATTTACAGTAAGTACAGGGACATTCCCCCGAGGCAAGTAGTATGACTTGCCTTGCCCAAGGACACAACGTCATTTGGCACGGTCGGTAATCGAACCGGCAACCTTCTGATTAACAGCTCGATTCCCTGACCCCCTGTTTCCGTACGACCAGGCGGTACGCTTCATGGCGTTTTCGTCTGATATTTCAGCAAAATACATTTCAACAAGAGAAAAATAAATCATGTTTACCTTGACTGACTCTGAGGTTGATGCCTGCCTCTACTGAGCCAGGGCCTGTGATTTCTTCCACAGTCTCCTCTGCTGGGCTGCTCTCTGCCTCCACTGGTGCTGCCTCCACTGGTGCTGCCTCCACTGGTGCCGTCACCTCCTGAGCGACCAGAGAAACGGTCACTTCTGGGGGAAAGGCATCATTTCTCCTCGCCCAATCAGATTACTGGGACCCAGCACTTATTAAGCCTTATCTTACCATAGATATATGTAATAACAATTCAAATATTGATAATTTTACAACCCAACATTTCACAAACCATTTGTAGCCTATACAAAACAAAACAACAGCAACAGATAGGTTCAAGTCAACCCCAGAGAGAAAGATGTTAATGACGAAAATATAATCAAAGCAATAACTAAGAAAGACAATGTGTAATGCAGATAGTTAGAGTTAAGTAAAAAGCGTACTAAAAAAAGCCACCATGATTCCAATAAAAAAAATTGTTATCATATAAATATTTGATCATATATCGTATCGTAGCATATCGTATCGTAGCATATCGTATCATTATCATATCGTATCTTTTTTTTTTCGTATCAAGTATCGTATCGCATGTTTCAGATGGTAAACTCTCTGGGAGTGGACTGCGGGGGGTCAGGGGGAGGTACCTCCTCCAGAGGGATCTCCTCCTCCACATGGAGGGGCTCCACAGCACTGGGCTCAGTCTGGACCTCCCCGTCACTCGCCTCGGGGGTCTCTCCTTCCGGATCCACTTCTGGCTCCAACAACCCTGCCGGAACCTCAGCCTCTGGGGCCGGGGTCTCTTCCGGTTCCACCGCTGGCTGCAGGTTTGCTGCAGCAATGAGGTCGAACGCTGCCTCGGGGGGGAGGTCAGCTGAGAGGTTGAGGCCGGAGTCCACTAAAGGTGGCAGGCTGATCGGGGGAGCCGGGTCCAACTCGGCTACTGGTTGCAGGTTAAGTGATGGTGTGGGATCAAAATCAGGCAATAGCTGTAGACCGAGGGAGGACGCAGGGTCGAAGTCGGGAACTGGCTGTAAGTTGACTGAATTAGTGAGGTCCAACTGAGGCACAGGCTGTAGCAAGTCAACTTGAGGCGTCACGCCAAACTGATCGAATACAGAAGCAGGCTGCTGCAGGTCAATGTGGTCAAACTGAGAAAGTGGCTGCAGATTCACAGGAGGTTCAAGATCAAACCCGGTGACAGACAGCAGCTCAGCAGAGGCACAGAGACTGGGGGTAGAGAGGCTAGGGTCAGGCTGGATTTGGAGAAGGGCAGCGGGCGCTAGCGCAGGGTCAATGCTGAGGTCCAGGAGAGGAGCAGAATGAGGGGCAAGCACAGGAGCAGTGAGGTCACTAGCGAGGAGGAGGTCATAATTTGAATCAAGCTGGAAACCAGGCTCAATCAGAAATTCAGAGGGAAATTTGACAACAGGTTCTGGTGCAGGAGGTTGGGAGGCAAATTCAACAACAGGTTCTGGTGCAGGAGGTTGGGAGGCAAATTCAACAACAGGTTCTGGTGCAGGAGGTTGGGAGGCAAATTCAACGACAGGTTCTGGTGCAGGAGGTTGGGAGGCAAATTCAACAACAGGTTCTGGTGCAGGAGGTTGGGAGGCAAATTCAATGACAGGTTCTGGTGCAGGAGGTTGGGATGGAACTTCAACTACAAGTTCTGGTGCAGGAGGTTGGGAGGGAAGTTCAACAGATTGTAGGACAGGAGGGTGGAGGTTGACTTGGGGAACAGCGTTGAGCCCAGGATCAGGACTGAGTCCAGTAACAGCAGCAGCAGCAGAGGGAGGCTTCAGCAGGTTTGAACAGCAGGAAAGAGGGAGGGAGGAGGCCGGATTCACAGAGCATTCAGCACAGAAAAGGCCTTGGGTTTACATTAAATCATAATCACGGAGATACAATCACTCAAGTAATAGAAGAGATTGTAAAAAGATTAGGCTTAATTCCAACCAAAATGTTGAATTTCGTCAAAGTAATCTTTGGTAAAAAAACACTTCTCTTACATTTTTGTCTGTGTGTTGATATGTGCTTTTTTAGATGTATATAAAAACTGTGTAACTAGTTCTTCAGATCGTATCCTCAGGAGGATATTGTTATTCTTACAGTGTTTGTGACAGGTTCCTTTATCGATTCAAGCAGTGAGAGAAGTATTTTTTCCAGATTTATGTCCAGCAAATAAATCATTGATGAGCAAAAGGAAATGCAAAAATCACCCAAGACACTAAGCAGACGGAGATTTTTCACAAAACTTTAGTTTACAGATTATGTTCCCTCTGGTCAGGAACAAGTCATTTTGTAAGACAACTTTAACTTCCTCAAATTGTTGTGTTTTGCAACACCCTTTGCACACGGCTTCATAAACCAGACTACGTTGACAAAACAAAACATTTTAGGCTAAAGAGGAATCGTTTAAGTATGTAACCACCCTGTGTAGAGAGGTTACTGTGTGTATTAAGAGCAAAGCTATGACACCTTACCTTCTCTGGCTGAACAGGTTTCTCTTCTAGTGCTGCTGCTATCTGCACACAAGCACAGCACAAGTAACTGGGTCTGTCAAGTCAATTAATGCAAATCTCTAAACCCCCTAAAAAGTCAGGTAGCAACAAGTCACTCTGGATTCAATCTGTGGACAATCTCACTGAAATGAGGAAATAACTATTACTTTTAAGGACTGGTTTGTGAATACTCACCTTTAAAGCTAGTTCTTCCTTCTTGTAGCCTAGAAGCTCCAAGTATTTACCCCGAGCATCATCCTCAAAGTTCACCTGGGAACACAAAACGTTTTACGTTATTCTCCGCTTTCTACAATAAGCCATCGTGCCACAATTCACATACAAAGTCACTTTATGATTTACAACTCCCACCTTTAGGAAAGACCAGATTGTTCTCTCAAACTCGTTCTGGGCTGCTGCGATCTTCGCCTCACAAAAATCGACAAAGTTCCCGGAGCTGAGAGTCATCTGTAGCTGGCCTGACCTCTTTAAGAAGGCCGTCTCTGTGACGACCTGGCTGACGTGAACCAAGTGTGCTGTGGTCTGCTGTGGTTGCTGTGGGTTTAGCTTCAGGTTCTCCAAAGACACCAGCTTCCCACCAAACTACACAAGACACAAGCGACCACAGTGAGATGATACTGTCAGCTTGAAGCAGGTGTTGTGGGAGAGTTTGTTCATCAGGCAGTGTTGGCATGAGTGAAAAAGGTAAACAAATAGAACTCAGAACTCACAGCGAAGGAGGCACCAACAGGCCTACGGATCCATTTCGGGGGCTTCTTCAGGGGGGTGATTGTGACAGGGGCAGCGGGGGTCTGGGGCATCTGAAGAGGGGGCAATGTCTGGCCCGTCCCAAACGGATCCATGTTCCCAAACGAGGAAGTGATCTGGAAAAAAGAGACCCAGTGCCCAGTCAACCTTAAGACAAGCAAAAACCTCTAAACGCCTGGAAAACACAACAAAATGTTAACCAGATTTATCCGTCTGGATTTGAATGTCTTTTTTTTCCTTCCACAACTGCTCCACCACCCACCTGGTCTGCCTGCCTCTGGGTATGGGCCTGGCTGCTGCCCCCCATGATGGAGTAAATGCCGATGTGTCCGTCAAAAGCTGCGGCCGAGAGCACCGCAGGGTTCCTGGGACACCACTGGATGTCGAAGCACCACTGGGTGCTGGTGGGCAGCTCGTACAGAACCTGTGGAAACACCACCAAGAAGGTCCCCGATGCGTCAGAGAAGTGAGGGCATACTTGCGGTGAAGCAGGACCTCTCCTACAAAGCTCTTGATTTCAACGGGTTTGTGAGGTTGAGAAGAGGAGGGTTAAGAGTTTTGAATCTCACCTCAGCAGTGTTGGGGTTCCAGCACAGAATCCTGTTGTCCTTTCCACAACTCAGAAGCAGTTCAGGGTCAGCCAAACTCCAGGCAATAGCAAGGACACCCCTATACAAATGGACAGACGCCAACACTTCCTAAGTACCGCCATATTACAAAGATCACACAACAACTCACGCTAGGTTACACGCTACGGACACCTTTCTGGTAGGAATAAACTATGCTCAGGTTTACCTCGTGTGGTTCTCCAGGATCTTGAAAGGAGAGGTGGCGAAACGCAAGTCCCACATCTGAATGACAGGCATGCGGTCGTCCTCTGACGCCAGCACTAGCTGCGTGGCCACTTCCGGGTTCCAGGCCAACCCGGAGCAATGCATCTGGGGAATGCAAGCGCACGCTCAAACGCCACGCTCAAACGCCACTCACGCACACGGGGTCAGAACCACCCAAGGTGATTCCCCCCTAAAAGATCCATCCTCCCACAAGGACACACGGACGAGACCAGGAAGCGAAGGAAACGAAACGGCAGACGCCCCCCCCCTCACACTTACCCTGTTGCTATGGTCGCTAACTTTGATGATGAGGTCGTTCTTGCGGAGGTCCCAGACGGAGGCTCGTCCGCTGGGGCTGGCGGAGGCCAGGATGTGTTGCACCTGTCGGTTCCACGCCACACAGCTGATGTCCTCCAGGGGCTGTTCAAACACACACCGACCACACACCAACGGTCAAACAATCGCACAGGGTGGGCAATAGCGGACCCTCCTGGAGAATATACGTACACACACACAAAAAAATGATGGATAAAGTAACAAGAGATTTGGAGAATGTCTGTTACCTGAGTTTTAGGTCCCGGAGTCATCGGAGATCCAAAGTTATTCAGGTCCCAGATGTAAATTTCCGATTCATTCCCACCTGAGGCAACCAGGTTTGTCTGTTTGACAGAAGAAAGAGAGCCTTGGTTAGCGGTAGCACTTGTAAAATATCAGTAAGACCAGGTCAACATAGGCCCGATGTCTGTCTGTGGTCTGGAAGGAACTGAGCACACCTGAAAGGAGTTGACGTCCAAGGCTCTCACGGGGCCCGTGTGCTTGTTACTCTGGGTGATGATCACATCGCTGTCCCCAGCTACGATCTTGGCAGGGTCGTACAGGATCACGTCCCCATTTTCTCCCCCTGCGATCAGGACTCCAGATGGGTGACTCCCTTCCATCCCATGGGGACCCCACACCAGTTTGTGATATCTGGGTAAAAAAAACAAAGATGTGAGAGCAGTGCAGATCCAGGAAGTGTGTATGTTGATTAACTGTGTGATGATTATCTGCTAGGCTGGATGTGTGTGTGTGTGTAGTAGCCAGGGGTGCGGGTTTCGTTACACATTTGTTACACACTTTTGAAAAACTACAAATCTGTGCGCCCACGCTGTCATTCTTTTTCCAAAGAAAATTATTCTCAATAGCCGCATCTTCAGTCATTAAAAGTTAAGAGTTGTCCTTGCCACATTTGAAAACAAACATGCTCCCCTGGTGGCCTACCTATGAGAGGAGGAGTAGGTTCCACAGGACTTCATGTCCAGAGAGGGCTCGGCCAAGTCCAGCTCAAAGATCTCCAACGAGGCATTGGTGCTAAAGCTGGCATCTAGCTGTTGGGCTGAAGTACCTAAACAACCAGCATAAAGGTGGCTCACTGTAAAACGGGTAGAAAACTCAAAATAACAACTGAATACGGAATGTTGCAATCTTCATCGTGGATGAGTGTGTTCTTCATGTGAGAGGAGTAGAAAAGAAGTTGAATGTTAGAAAAACTAGCTAGAGCCTGTCTAAAAGGCCTAGGTTACATACCCGCTGCCAAGTACACTGGATGTTGCTGTGCAGGACTCCAGCTCTGGATCGCCGTGCGATTGATCTCTTTGAGCTTCATCCTAAATGAACAGAACATTACGTTTTCCAATCATAACGACTATTGTCAAACATGCTACTAACTTGACTTTAACCTGTATTACATTAGTACACATATCGTTTGTGTTTGCAGATACAACATGCCCGCACTGGGTTATAAAACTACTGGTAGTTAAAGGTAACTAACATGCTAAGATGAAGGGAGAGTCTATAGGGGGCAAAGGTGTATTTAATTGAGGCCACAACCTGAATCGATTTTGCGAAATGTCATTCTTCATTTAAGTAACATTAATTACCAACTCATACGATACTATAGCACGAAGACATAGTTTAGTCAATGGGCTATACCTAGGTAGTTATTAATTGTACGCTACGTACGTAAGCCAGAGACTTAAGTTTGCTAGCTACATAAGCCACGCTTTACTATGTAGCATAGCCTCTGTAACTACAAATTCTGACATTCTTGGACAGCAATGACAAAGCGGCAATGACAAATTAATGTACAAAATGTACAGTATTTAGCAATGTAATGTATTGCAGCTGCAATTTCCTTCAATGAGCGATATGCAGCCATAAGTCAAATAGCTAAGCTAGCTACACAGCTTCATAGAAAAAACAAACGGTTATTTGCTCATACTTGGCTTCGGATTCACTTACTTTCCCAAGTCTGTTCCTTCTTACAACGTAAACACACACATAAAAACAAATGACATGCAACTTTTCTTCGCTGGAGTCCCTTTGTGATTATTTAAATGTCACCAAACGAAGAGGACCGCTGCCGGCTGTAAACTGGATACAATTCCACGTCCCCACACTGCCCTCCATCAACGTGGCATAATAGTCCCCTCCTCCAAAGTAGTAAGCAAACCCTTTCCGGTGGACGTGGGCCTGAACATTTTGTACCAGTAAACATTCTTCATGTACGGTAGATTCAACCATTGAATCTAGCGTGACATTGCATTCTTTAAATGGTTATGGAGGTAGTAAAGACAAAGATGGATATTAGAACGTAGTCAGATTTCCCGTGTTTTGATATTGCACATTACACTCGGGGTTAACTCAACTCCGCTCCTTAAGTAATAGCACAACATTAAAGTAGTTGCACCTACATTCCCTACAAAGTATCATTAAAATGCTAAAGTATATAAATATACCAAAACGTCATGTGGTCAGGGCTTTGCAGACCTTGCCACACGTGGTTATGCACAAACATGAAAGCAACGACACAAGAACTTAAAAAAAAAACATGTTTTTATTGTCACGAAGAGGTCAATAGGAGAACAGGTTTCTGGCACCTCAGGTCTAGTTGGACATCCCACTTTCATTTATCTGTTAGGGACATGAAGAAGAATGTCAATTTTTTTTTTTTTTACAAACATGGGTTATGTTACCGAAATGTAAGGTAGACTGCACCCTCATTTATGAACAAATTAATCTTTCCCAAACATGTGAATAGGTCAGATGGGTAGTGATTGATCTAATCATTGGGACAGTCAACTTCCACTTTGAATAAATCCAATTACCTTCCACATTTGAAAGTAATGTCTACA
This sequence comes from Hypomesus transpacificus, assembly GCF_021917145.1. Classification (NCBI taxonomy): domain Eukaryota; kingdom Metazoa; phylum Chordata; class Actinopteri; order Osmeriformes; family Osmeridae; genus Hypomesus; species Hypomesus transpacificus. The sequence goes on from NW_025814038.1 coordinate 600,894, forward strand.
TACCTTGGACATAACTTAGACAGAACTATATGGTGGCAGGTGCACATCTTCTACCTGCAAAAACAAGTTAAGACAGTTATCCTCAAGGTATTTTCCAAAACGGAAAACTTCCCATGCAACAATATAGTGCTGTTGGTGTGCACCAATGCTAGGATTCGTGTCCTGGTTTTGCACTTGATTTGTATATGTCCTCATAATAATACAACAAAATAATCATAAGAGTTCATGATGTGAACAGCAAAAAGATTTTAAAATCACCGGACAACTGGTCATTATTCACCCAGACGATACTAAATGACTTACCTCATCCATTTGGTCACAAACGTGGCAATATTTCAGAATCACGGCATCATCTGGAGTTGGAAATTAAAGTTATGTACTTAAACTTCATATGTGGACTCGTCTTAATTCCACTAAGCGTCCTCATATACAAAATGGTAATCACAATTTTTCATGATGTGAACAGCAATAAGATTTTAATCATTGGGCGACACAACTCTAATATTATATAATAACCATCAGGACTCTTACCGATTCTTACTTAACGATGTGGCGTCCGCAACAATCCCGCTGAAACATTGCAGGGCCTGTAAAATATTAAATTATACTGTTAATACTAGGACCTTCATCATTTCACCACGTGCTAGTAAACTGGTGTCGTACTTCGACTTGGCAAGTGTCCTCATATCATAAAATAGTAATCACTGTTGATCATTATGTGAACAGCAAAAAGATTTTGAATCATAAGACACTTAATTTGTTTTACTCCAGTCTACTTTTTCAGTACAGTGAATGACGTTAGAAGTCAATTCTACGGCCATTTACTGAAGACTTACCACTCTAGCTAGCTAGCCCACCAGCAGGAGCTGGCGGCCTGGTTTCCACCAGGCTAGCCATGGAGGCTGGATAATTCAGCTTTGTGTGAAATATTCTGGAAGCATCTTGGATGACATTTTCATGTCAAGTTCACATCTTGATTCTTGTGTCTCATCTTATTGCGCGCTAGCTGGTCAATGAAATATAATACAATCGCCGAACTACACTACAGAAGCCACATGGACGATGCCGAGATTGCTGACTGAAGTCCTTATTTGCCGCAGGGCAATGTGGGTAATCACCACAGGAAATACGTAATGTGATGTTAGGATGAGTTAGTTGCTCCAGAGCCTGTTTTCAGAGGATGTCTAAACCTTAAACAGGCTCTGCTGTTTTGCTCGCATAGTGTCTGTTTCTTATTGTTTGAATAATAAAACCATTTGTACTTGACATGGAAGTCATGCAATGTTGATTGTGTAATATTTTCTCTTGATGTTATGTTTGTTAATATGCAAAATAATAATAATTGAGAAATGAATGAAATTAAGAAAATGTACAGTATACAAATACCGAACTGTATAAATTTAATTTGTTTCATGGTATGCTTACAATTTACAATGACAACATCTTACATTTGACTTAATATACATTTTACAATTGAAAATAATTAAAAAGTACATAAATGCTGTGAGATATTTACTGTGTTATAGTGATGATGATAGATGTGACATAAATTAGACGATACCGGTCATGAAGAGGTTAATAGACTTCAGTTTTTTAAAGAAAAAAAACGAACAAAACAAAAAGTTTGAGTTAACCTAAAGTTACAGGCAACGGTCACGTAACATAGTCCAACAAAACGAACACTGCACAGCCTTTCCACGTCTTACGAGCAGGTAGCAGTGGTACAAATTAGGTTCAAAACGCTGCTATTGCAAATCATTTAAAAGGAATTACTGATAACTCGTGAACCTGCTAGAAGGTTGGTACAAAACGTTTCTAAGTTTGAATTTAAAGCGAACATCTGTATTCAAGAACTGAGCAAAAGTCTCTATAATTTGGTACTAGGTACTATAATTTGTTTTGCGTTCGTGCATTACTCCCAGGGAGAACTAGATCAAATATTTGGACTCGAAATTGACAGTGAGCCCTCTACACGAATTGTGCTTAACTTAAGGAAGCCCTTTTTAACCTACAAATGGGGTTTAATGTGAATATTGGAAAATGTCAAATTTATATCTTCGGACATTCTAGACAAGGTATCTTCAGTGCATAGGGTAGTTTAATTTCCTTCAAGGTGTTGATATCAGGGACATATCCGGGCGTGGCACTGTGTACAAGGACAACAGGGACACTGATGAGAGGAAACAGACGTTCAATGCCCTGAGCAGAGTGGGAACATAAGGCAAAAGTATTTTGTAAGAAATTCAACTTTTACACCAAATTACATCTTTTAAAACCAAACACACACAAACCCAAACACTCAGATGCAAACGTGAAAGGAGGTTTGCCAGCGGTCTTAAACATCGCTTCTTTTATCCATCCACTTCCCCTAGATCCTGTCAGGAAACACAGTGAGGTGCAGCGCATCAAGGCCATGTTCAAACGTGCACACAGATTCCTGCCTGAACATGTGAGACGGGGTGGGGGGGTTGGGGCGGCACGGCATGATCATGTTGCCGGGTCAAACACGGTGTTACCACATCCAATCGTTAACACTACAGGACACCGAAGGCACTCTAGTTTCAATACTCATGTCATTATGAAACGGTGGATTAGTTCCTTTGTTCAGCTGAACGAAGACCACTGGCTACTGCGTGCCGGCTACGACACCCCATAAGCTATTCTGTTGGACTCCTCATCTATACTATACGTTAATCAATTTATTGGCAATTTCATAGCGACTAAAAAAAACTCTTTAGTTGAGTAGATAAAAGATGTGTGTGAGCTCAATTTATGTACAAAAATAAGTTAAAATAGGAGAACCTAGAACTTTTAGCATCCACGTTTCCTTCTGAATACTTCAAAGGAGGATTCTTGATACAAGTCTTTGTGAAGGACCGTGAGTGGCTTCTGTTGTGTTTGTTGTTGCTGCAAAAGGAAATGATGTAGGCGACATGAGACCTTGTGGAAATGGCTGCCAAAACCAACACTTCCATCACCTACCCCCAAACAATGCATATCTTACCAACCCCAGTCAATCTGTATGCTACATAGCGAAAGTTGATCAACCAAAACATTCAAATCAGTTGTAGTGTAGCATGAAGGAGCAGCGAAAGTGATGACTTTGAACAGGTGTTGAAAAAACATGGCTGGACGAATAAATAGTCTTAAAGTGAGCGTTTCTTTGAGTTTACAGTCGAGGATAGTTCCTGTAGGAGGAAAATCATGATGGGATTTCTTGGCTCCTTCTCCAGCTTGAACTGGGATTTCTCCCCTCCTCTGCACTTAACTAAAAGTTAACATCGGATGAGAGAGAGAGAGAGACAAAGAAAATGGAAGCATGATAGGGTGAAGAGCGACACCTTGATGAGAAGAGAAAACAAAATTATGTTTTTGAGAAAAAAATTAAAATTTAAAAAAAAGTGTCCATACATAGTCATTGAAACATAAAATCCTCCTTCTCCTCCCATTCGACACAGAAAGTGACAATCCCAGTCAGAGGCTGTGACGAGCCAGGAACAAGGTCCCAACTCCTCTGGTTCGGACCGCAGACGATCTTCACAACCTGCTCTAACAAACTCCTTCGTCTGACAGAAGACTGAAGTCAAAGTTTCCTCTGACCAGCCCGCTCTTGCAGCCAGAGAGACCATCAGGGTGGATCCAAAACGGACCAGGAGAGACTAGCTGTGGCCCAGAGGTCAGTAAGCCCCCTGTAGTCCAGCCACTTCGCTGCGCTGACCAGCCTCGTCCACCTCGCCGATACCTCACCCGACTCACACAGTGCTCCGACGGAATCCCTCAGGTCTACCTGTTGCTGTGCGAGGCTCCCGGGGGTCAGTCTACCTGTGACCTCTGGTTCGACACCCAGCCGCAGTGAGAATCAGCGGAACCCCGAGAGAGCGGATGAGGCCATCCGCGTGGTACCCTAACCCCCCCCCCCCCCCCCCCCCCCCTCCCCAGCAGGGTCCTGAGGAGTGGGGGAGAGAGAGCAGGAACGCCCCTCCTACCCCCCCTCCCTCCCCTGCCGGCCCCAGTCCAGGCTCGCTGAGGGAGAGTGGGCGAAAGAGAGAAAGAGACAGAGAGAGAGAGAGCACGCCAGGTAGCACCCGGCCTAGCAGTGGATGGAGGGGCAGTCTGTTTTGGCCTTGCCGGCCGAGTTAATGACCCTCATGAGACAGCGTCCAAACTCCTCCAGGATCATCCTCTCGGCCTGGGCCTGGGGATGGTGCTCCTGCTCAGCCTGCTCCGCCTGCTCCAGCAGGCACTCGCACGTCGCCTCCGCCACCTCCTTCGTCACGAACGTGTAGGGCAACCTGACGAGAGAGGGAGAGAGACAGAGAGACAGAGAGAGGGAAGAGGGAGAGAGAGGGAGGGGGAGAGAGGGAGAGAGGGGGGCAGAAGGAGAGAGGGAGAGAGAGAGACAGAGAGGAGGGAGAGACAGAGGGAGAGAGGGAGACAGAAAGAGGAGAGGGAGGGAGAAAGAGAGACAGAGAGAGACGGAGAGATGAGTCGACAAAACCCCAGTGAGTTTCCCCACAGCGTCTGAAAGCACGCTTCTCCTCAAACTAGTCTGAGAAAACGCGACTGTTCTTGCATTCTACAGGGAGACATGGCTTCTTCTATCCGCTCTGCCACCTGGTGGCCACATGGTGGTCTTACCTCCCTCCTCCGCTGGCCATGGTGGGGGCGGTCCGTGTGAGCAGGTCGGAGATCTGGGAGGACAGCTTGGTCTTAGCAGCGGTCTGCTGCTGAACTCTGACCTCTGCCGCGTCTGCCAGGTGCATCAGGGTTTTCCTCTCGGGGCTCTCCTCAAAGTTCTTACAGCCAACGCACTTACAGATGGACGAGCACATGATCTTAGCCTGGGAGGGGAAACGTGTCGGGAAAAGAAGAAGAAAGGTTATGACTCGAGAGCACCTGGAAAAGGTTGGTTGTTAAGGTGAAAGGAGAGAGTGAGAAAGGAGAGAGCGAGAGAGAGAGAAAGGAGAGAGAGGGAGAGAAAGAGAGAGAGGGGGAGAGAGAGAGAGAAAGAGAGAGGAGAGAGACAGAGAGAGAGAGAGAGAGAGAGAGAGAGGAGAGAGACAGAGAGAGAGAGAGAGAGAGAGAGAGGAGAGAGAGAGGAGAGAGACAGAGAGAGGAGAGAGAGAAAGAGGACAACCCACCTCGTAACACTCGCAGTAGTTCTTCAGGCAGCCCGATCGCTTGCAGTTGCAGCCTTTGCTGTGCCGCCGATCCGACTCCCCCTGCTTCCCCTTCCCGATCTTGGGCTTGAAGGCCTCCGGGTTACGGTCCAGACACGTCTACGGAAACACACCACCTCAGTCTCAACCGTTTGAAACTCACTTCGGACCCCGATCATCAGATCGATCATCAGTCCTCAAGCACAGCCTCCAAGGGGGTTGTAACATTGAGACAAAGCGCTCGCTCACCTTAATGGCTTTTAATCTCTCCGTCTCGTGCTCCAGGTTGTTGAAGCAGTTCGTACAGTTGCAGTTATTGCAGAACTCTCCGTTGGCGAAACAGTCACAATATCTGCCGAAGGGGACAAGAGAACAAACGACAGTTGACCCCCGGAGGGGATGATGCAAATCACGGGCCAACAAAGACTGTTTTCATAGGCTGCCGGTCACTCACAGTTTGAGACACTGCGACTTGGTGCAGTTGCACGGTTTGCGAGGCCTCGAGGCCGCGTCTGACGTCGACAAGCTGAGGGGGAGGAGACAAGAGTTCTTTCAAGCACAGAAATGACAGTCTGGCCTTCCCCAGGCATTCTTCCACAGAAGAATACACATCCATAAAACAGGAAAACATCCACAGAAAACACCAACAACCAACATTCATTCTGAGGGAGAAAAAAAAAATCTCTCATTGTCGCCTCTATTCCTGGCAAGTAATGGGCGTGGTTTGGACTGTGCTGCAGGCTTAAACTGAATGGGCGTCATCGCTATTGCTTACCCGTTAACAGGAAGCCTGGCTTGGCTCTGGATGGATGTGGGCGCGGGGAAGGTGGCACTGCTGGCCAGGGTCACAAACGCCGACTGAGGGAGCTGGGGGGGAACCAAGACAGACGGAAAGAGGTTGAAAACTCAAGCAAGGGGGGGGGGGTGAGCGAGAAATCAAAACCACCTCGTGTTTCAAACTGTCAAAGGTAGAGATGGATGCGTGTGTTATCTGGGAGGCGGAGT